>NC_052120.1:8387043-8485128 GCF_012273895.1 Zerene cesonia | reverse complement strand
AAACTTACTAGGAGGTCCCTACTACTCCATATTTTGTAAAATTGGAAATGAAATAAACTATTTTTATTTTATTTTATTTTTATACTACCATAGGTGAAGAAGAAAAATGACATTTCCTTAAAAAGACCACTTATCCAATAGAAAAAAATTATACACCTACAACAACAATCGTCTGCGCACCTACCGATGACAAATTATAACATTTTACATAAGCACATACACACACAAACAAACAAACTAGCTACGAACAAAAAGGACTATAACGTAAGCAAATAACAGTGATACTTCATTTTCACGGTGCGTACATTGAAACATCACGTCGATTTGCTAAACGATTTGCGATGGCAGACTTCATATCAATAATTTTGCACTAATCCACCGCTGTGTGGGGGCAACGACCGATTTTAAAAAAGGACCATTGTACAGGGGGATTTTACGATCAATATGTATTATTATAGCCTGTATAGATGGTATTGAAATTGATGCTTAATAATATGATATTGTGAATTAAATGACTAAATTTTTTCATGAGCGTGTTCGTAAATAAATAGTCATCATGTTAGTGGTCTGTTAAAGCTTGTTACATTCATAAGCGTATTGTTAAATCATTAAACAGTTAATTAAGTGCATTAGTTTAGCAATGAAATACAAACATGAAATATGAAAAAAATCGTTTCTTGTACATTATTTTCTTCCTAATGTGGTTAAATATTGATTATAGAACCCAGATATTTCGATATCAAAAGTAGAGTAATAAAAAAACCTTTCTGTCCCACAGACTGACGATATTTTAAATTAATATACTATAGTAAGCAGTAATAAATTCAAATCATTTAAAAACGTGAAATTATTGGGAAACAATTCTCTAAAAATAGATCGTAAAAATTATCGAACCAAAAATCAAAACGTATTTACAAATGTAGAGCTTGGCACATACCTTATAGTTTTTGGCAACGTATTTGGGTTTTAGATTGGAATTTTATAAAAATAACTTTTGCGTTACTACATATTGATGGCTCAGAGATATTGCACTGGTTTACTTCAAATATTTGTAGCTAGCTACGAATTTCATCTACGCCCTATGGTATTTGCTACGACGTAGCATTTGCAGGAAAATTCATATACTTCATAGTATGCGTTTCAATTATTTAATAATAACTTACTTGAAATACTCATTTTACTTATTCATACTCCGACATTATTTCCATATTATTGATGTTTTTTTCCAGTTTTAAACTTTATCAAAACTTACGTACCTACTTAAATAGCGTTTTGAGTTCATTCCCAAATATAATACAATGCAATAGTTTACTATACCTTTATACCGGGTTATAAGCGAAAGCTGAGTTACAATGGTATTAAGGATAAAATTAGTATATAAGTATGTCTGGATGTATGTTTGTTACTCTTTCACACAAAAACAGGTAATGGGATTGGTAATTAATTTGGTAATTAGATCGTAGGCCACCTCGCGGGTGACGCTCGCAGACTCCAGCTAGCAATATAGAAATAACCTTCCAAAGTACATTCGAGCTCACAATTCAACTAAAGGACAGCGTGTGGTCCCTCGCCCTACGGAAATAATTATTTCACTTGTCAATATAAAGAGAGGGAGGGTTGCAATGCGACACGCCGAAATTCTTGTTTAATGGATTTTCTATGTGTTGAATCTTTTATTAATCGTTAAATTCCGATTTTAATGGGCGACATTGATATTTTATTGACGCTTATATATACGAAAACAAACTGCGTAAATAACTTAATTAAAATCTATTTTTTCCGCAGATACATACTCTACGTACGAAGCTGAAGGTTTATTTTTCTTTTCATTTATTTATTTATCATGTTCAATAGAATCGATCGATCGATACAAAAGCTTCAGAACTCGACTTTCACATCATATAAAAATAACAATAATTTTCCATTAAAAAACTCCCCAAGAGTCATCACATAAAACCATTTAAAAAGCAGTAACACAGCGTCTCACAACGCAGTACGCTTCAATATATCAGACGAGGCGACAAACGAGGCGTATATTTACCATTACACATTTCACGAGGTACGAACAGACAAAAGCCTCCATAAATCTTATGTAAATCGAGTGCAGGTGTCGTGATTCGTACATATCTAGCAGTCTCTGCTAATGTGTTTACCCTATTATATCAAGAGGTTTTACAACCAGATTACGACGACCCGCCGCCTCCCGCGCATTCCAAACAATAGAACGACCGCGGGGTGTGCAGTTCTACGCCACGTAGAGGTCCCGCTCGCTGGGCACGTCTAAAAATCCTCTACGTAGGCTTTCCGCAAATAGCGTAGACGCGTTTGCATTAAGTTTTATTACTTCCCCGGTCTTGTAATTTATACGTGTAATGTGGTACTAGCGAAGTTGAGATATTTTTCTTGGGTGAGCGATAAAAATGTTACCGCACACGGCTCTCGGCTGTTTACGTGAACGGAGGCTCCATAATACACGCGAGAGAGTTCTTGGCAGAAAATTTATTTGACTACTGATATAAGTGTTCGTATGGAGGGAGTTGATTTTGCTATGTGCTAAGGTTTTTATCATATTCTCTGGGTAGCGTAAGGCTCCCAGTTCCATACATTAACATATATTAAGTTTAGCGTCCAGACTCACGTTCTCAATGTATTTTATACCGGCATCGAAATGTAGGTTATAAATTATATGTGTAGGTATCCTTGGATCTGCAGTGTCTTTATTATGATATTTTATAAGCTGGTCTAATCGGTTCACTAGTTAAAAATGTACAGGCAAAAAAAGATTATGTTTACAGAATTCTATTAACGACAATTTATTCAGAGCTCAGTGAAATATTATTTAGTACAAAATGAAAATATGACATGACGCTGCTGCGCCAAACTTTAAAACCACGTACATAATATTTTTTAAAAGCCCTCTAAATGCATGTACACACGATCTATTTAGTAAGCCAACTTCATCAGTGGCATTGAAATTGTCCCGTGACTTGAATGCGGCTTTATGATTCAAAATTAGTTGACATGCTTACTCGATTAATTAGAATGTAATTGGTTAGTTATGCTGTATTATTATTGCGGTACACGCAATCACGAGACGACAAGATGTTTGTTGTTAAATATTATACGTAGTAATTAGATTCTAGTGTTAAATCGCCTTAATTAGCTTTTTGTCGGGCGATTTTATGTCATCTGCATACAATAACATACTTATCATTTTCGTGTACTTTCAGAATGTGACAGTTTCCACTAACAATAAACCACTTTTGACACACACACAACACACACATATAAAAAATAACTTTCGTTTACTCATGAATACGTCAAAAGAATTTATTCTAAAAATCTAAATAAGCGTAATATGGATATCATTGAAAATATGTATAATACATTCATGCGATTCAGTAACGTGATGAGGACGAACAGGACGCGGGACGGCGACGTGACGTGGTACGACCGCCGGCGATACTTCCGGCGGCCCCGACGACTCTTATGCGATCCGTGACGCGCCCGGTTATCCCTATACACACGAGAGACTATTTTTCTTTTAATTAACAGCCAATTTTTTAGGAAAAAAAAAAGGTTCATACGAAAAGTAATCGTTATTTCGTACTATGTTATAGCCTAAATTCCTAATGGAGGCCCGAATACATGCAGTGGCAACATAATGGACTGATGATGGTGGTGATGATAAATAATGTTATGGTTATCTGTTATTTAAACTTTTAATTTAATGATTGCAGTACTCACTGTATACTATCAATCAGCTGTTCTTTGGAACCCACTCTAGGCACGTCAGAAACTCAAGATCAAAACATTTAATCATTCAACTGAACATCTTTCAGAAGCGCTTTTGTATCGTCAAAATACATACTCCTTTGCACTATAGGTACTAGCATATAGTTACTCATTGAATCGTTGAAAATAGTCAGTTCATGCTATACTGCGAACAGGACGCGGGACGGCGACGTGACGCGGTACGACCGCCGGTGATACTTCCGGTCGCACTGACGCCTCTTATGCATTTGACTTCTATTACGTTATGCTATACCATCAGTAAGTTGTTAGAAATTATGTATTTATTGTTACTTATGGTTAATTACAGAGACTGAGATATTTTGTCTCCAATTTCAAACATATTTGACCTAGAGACGCTACCATTTCATCTAAACTATTTCACATTTAAAATATATCTTCAAGATAATAAATTCCAAAAGAGTTCTCAATCACCGCAATTTCAAAAGCATTTATTTTTAATCTACATAATACAAAAAAAAAAACAATTACAAAACAAACATAAACAGTGACGTGTCGGACGAGTGACAGGTCAGGTCCCCGGGCAATATCGCGCCCTCGGTACGTTTCAGCGCGTTCGTATCGCGTGAGTGTTCCTCTTGACTTTTCAACCGGCCCTGTTATAATAACGCTGCGCTATGTTTTATTGTAATCCGTTTTGACGCGATGAGGAGCCAATGAGTTTATGTTATAGCTAATTTAAACGGGAAAGAGCGAAATACATTGTTGAAAAGAGGGTTAACAGAAATTGAATTACGTTAAACTAGATATACTACCAACGTTTCATAATCTTGTGTGTAAAATGTGGTTTGTGAGGGTTTTTAATTGTTTCGTGATGGAAAATTAACGAATGAAAATGAAAATTTAGCTACAAACAGATCAGTTATTTGTGACAAGTTGTTGCCTCATTATGTGTTGATAAATACCAATTTGGATTTTCTGATGCCAGCGTCTCATTGATATAAAATAATTCGCACCTTCAAGGTATTTTTCGTGTTTATGATAATAAATATAATTCATGTTCATTAGGATCGTTCATCACAAATATTAGCTCGCTTGGAAGAAATCGCTCACGAGCGGTATAGCCACACATCATCTTTAGCTTCTAGTTCTGTTCCATTTGACAACTGCTCTGTTTCTTTGTACGATAAAGAGTATTCATTCGTTCTTTCACAATCAGTCTACGCGCGTGCAACTCGATTTCTAAGCCATTAGGAATGGCATAGCATGCCCACACTGCCGCGGCACATGGCACATTCCAATAATCAATCCGCTACGTATAATACACTTGCGTAACTGGAACACGCTGACTATAGCGTGGCGACACTTCGACACCGGCGACATTTCCGTTCTCGATTCGAGGTTCATTTAGCCGTGTGCGACTGTGAGCTTCACCATTTCTATCTACGTTGCAATGCGATTAGGACGACTTCGTATCATATTTCGAGTGCTCGTATCGTGACAGCTACTTTAAGCTGTTAGACTATTTAGATATAAAAGACTTTTTGACGGATATTGAACACGATTTATTCATCATATTATTTAGCCCGACGTTTCGAACACTTTACAGAGAGCGAGGTTAAATAGTATACTGAATAAATGGTGTTTAAAATCCGTTAAGGAGTATTTAATTTCTAAATGTATAGTACTCGCGTAAAATCAAACACCGATATTTCTCTGTTACATTATTTATCAAGTATATATACATTTTTAATACTTTACGGGAAAGCACTACATCGTATTTAAGCTGACGTAACGAATAATGTTGAGCCACGTCTTAAGCTGAAACGTTAAAATTTAAAAACTTTTTAAAATTTACTTCAACATGAAATAAAAATACCGGCCATTAATAAATTGTCAACATAAAAAAAAAACACAAGACGAATTATCTTCTGAGCCGGCCGTGCCCAACGTCGCATCTCGTGACCAAAATCCTTTATCCCAGTTAACAAGTTATGCTACAATTCCGTCCAATATCCTTTACATAGTGGATTCCATTAAACGGGCCGATATTTTTAGATTTACACCTTCACCGAGCCGATACAGCCACGCTCTATTTCCGCTGTGAGACATTGACGTGAATTGCTTTTAGATGTGAAGTCATATTCATAAGTGTATACGGTATACAAGTCTACCTTTTGCTATAAAAGGTATACCTGCTATAAATCGGAATGCACCGTTGCGAACCGGTGATAATTTTGAATGTTTACTTGCTTAATGTGCACAATAATGTGAGATATTAACACGTAATTTCATCGTCACCTGTGTCATATTTATAGCGGTTCACAAAAAGGATTTAATTTCCGATTCACGTACAACCATAATGAAACTATTAGATACCGAGAAAATCAGCAAAATTTCTGTCACCAGTACAACAAGGAAGTCCATTACCTGAAACAACATAATATAAATTATTAGCAACCTCTCAAAACATGGACTCTAAAGGAAAAATACAGCATCTCAAACACCAATCGTAGGTATATACGTATAATCCGCTCAATTCGAATAGTCTATTGTTGCTACAGAGACGCGGTAATAAAAACACCCTATTCCATCTACACGGATTAGCCTCGCGTCGAAACTTCGAGTCAACAGGTGCACCCCTCCCGCCAAAACAAGCACAAGATGGAAAAGTCTCTATTTAATGTTTACAACGTGAATGTGTTCAGAATTAATGCTGGTCTTACTATTGTCAATTTACTAGCCTCCTCTTATACCTACTTCGGTTACTAGATTCCGCAAGATTGGTAATAATAGTGTTTGCACCAAAGAGTTTGTGTCTTTTTTACACTTCTATAGATTATTAAAACACAGTACGATAAAAGTGTATTTTGTTAGGGATTATCTAGGCCTATAGAATAAATAGCGAACAATTTTTTTTTCAATTATTTCGATAACTCAAATAACGTTTGAGTAGGTGTAAAAAAAACAAAGTTTTGGTGGAAAAATTTGAAGAATGCAGAATTAATGTCGCAGAATTATCTGTAATCATTATAAAGTGTCTTTCCTTTATTGAATTTGTCTTCACTTGGATTAGGGTAGTAATTTTTAAAGGTCGAAACGGGGGCGAGTATTAAGTTTTTATACGTGTTTTTTTGGCATTTATAATGCAATAAAACACGAAGGAGTATATTGCTGTATATTACACGTGTATCTGATGAAAAACAATAACCTACAATGTTATTACCTACTCTAACGTTGAACTTTCGTAATCTTCTCTGAGCTAACGCGTGCAAACATTAAAGATAAAAGGTACACAATATATTATATACATGCTTAGATTTAAGGTATTATTATTCTTGAATCTTATGTCACTACAGTTTTTCTACGCTATCTCTTCTCATATTAGAAATGCGAAAGTAACTCTTTCTGTTTGTCTCTTCTTCACGGCCATATCACAACACCGATTTTGATGAAATTTGTTACGAAGAATGTGTGAGACCTGAAGATGGACATAGATTAGGTTTTATTTCGAAAGTCGCAGAGGAACAGGAACAATTCATATTTTCCTTTTAATACGGAGGCAAAGCTGCGGGCGGGAAGCTAGTTGGGTATAACTGAAAATCTTAAATTAAATAAATTCTTAAGTTATCCAAATTACAATTCACACAACATTTATGCCGGTCGATTTTTCATTTTATTCAAAATAACACTCTTACTTACTTACTCTTAAAGTTAACCCAATTTGTACCAGTTCATTGTAATCTATAATTCAACTATTAAAAAAACGGCAATTAAAATAATTTTCTGTTTTTTCTTATATAATTATATGTAATACGATATTTTTATATTACTTAAAGGGGCTGTTTCCTTAGATAAATCGGCGTATACTAATACAATTTACGAGCGCTATTAACGTATTTAAAAAGCCGATATCGGTTTAGTGGTTATTAAAAGTTACGATTTCATCTTTTACGAGCAATTTACTTCATTAAGCTTTGAGGGTAATGCAATTATGGTGTTCTTGATAGACGGTTTTCGTGTTACTAAATTGATTTTGTTTTTATGTCACCGTCGACAGTCGAGCTGGTGGGTCGCCTGATGGTAAGCGCTACCACTGCCCATGAACATTTGGAGAGGCGTAAGGTCGTTTGCAGACATTACATGTAATACATATTGTCAATGTTTAGTAATTCATAGAATTGTTTTATAAATTACCTGTAGGTTTGACGTGAACACCCCTTTCTTTACTCCATACCTTTTAAAATCGAAACTACATTTGCAGAGACGTAAGGCCTGCCAATAGCCTTCCGTCTCTGCAAAGTCATGATCAAATTCATGGGCGGAGGTAGCGCTCACCATCAGGCAACTCACCAGCTCTGTAGCCGAACATGATAAAAAAGAAAACATTTTACTCGAGAAATTTTGAAAGAATAGAAAAAATTTGATCACGAGGCAGGATTCGAACCTGCGTATCTTGCCTAACCGTAGCAACGCCTAGCCTCTCGGCCACCCGTGATCCTGCCACAGTAATCGAATTTCTTCTACTCTTTCGGTTTCATGTGCCTAAGGGGCACCCCACCAAATTTTTTTCTATTCTTTCAAAATTTCTCATTTATAAAGCATTTCAATGCTATAAAACTAAAAATTAAATTTAACATTTTACTTGTAAAGCTTAACAATTTAAAAAAATTGTAATTGTTCAACATCAAAATATACTTCAAAAATTAGCCTTTTTGAACTGTTTCGTGCATAATAGGTATGTCTAATTACTTAGGCTTGGTTGTGAAAATAAGATCATAAGGTTTGCATCTCTAATATTGCTACTTGATGAAGTGTCCACGATTTTTTTTTATTTTATATATATATACGTCATACATCATTACGTCGTATTGACTTATAGAGACGCTTATCAAAACATTTCAACTTAGACATATTTTTTTATATTTTCTTTCTTTCTTTCTTTTCTTATTTTCTAGCTGTTGATATAAAGACAACGGGCCTCTCGGGTCAACGGGTCTCCCATCGCGCGGAACATACTATCATTCGCTTGCAGCTATATGACGCCCATCTACTGTGGTGGTGTGGAACCATCTCCGATGCGAGCTGGCCGAATTCGTGCCGAGGCGTAGTTGACTGCCGCAATAAACTGTTTATAAATTAGCATCTTCTAAATTCCCCCTTACACGGCTCTCCAATTTCCAGCGCGGAAACTCAATTACGCGTCCTCGTCAATTTCATCGAGTATTAAGTTGGTAAAATTTTCGAATTTGATTATTGTCCGAGACCTTTTGGCATTGAGCGACGCACAATTACTTTCGCAAGTTATAAACCGATCAATCAATTATCATCGAGAAGTTAGATATTATTATAATTAATCTGGGATATATACTCGTAAAATGCAAATGATTACGCTTTTTACGCACAAACACAAACGTATTATCAAGTTAGGAGACAAAACACACAATACTTTAAAAAACATAATATCGCATTACCTTCCTTGCACATGTTTTTTAATTTGATTCTAATACCAATTTTCTATGTATAATTACATAGAAAACTGATATTTTCGACTACTCCTATTTCCAACTTCTGCGTACATTGCAATTGAATATAGGATACTCTCTGTTACTAGAACTTAAATTACCTCGATCCACCGTCACACAGACAGCCAGCCAGTCGTAAAGCGAGAGCTATTTTTGCCCACCATATTTTTACATTCAATTGTGAGGGTAAAATAATTGTATAGCTTTTACCCCACGATGGGACGCTAATTAGGATTCGAATTGAAAAAAGGGACACGAATATATTTTATTCTTTGTGCGTGACATTTTCAATGCCGACCGCTTTATGGAGGACTCTTCTAATTGACTGTAGGATTTCTGAATCTGTTCATGTTCAGACATCTTCAGGGCGTATATAAAAATGAGTATGTATCTCTATTGAGTTTTATGATCTATTTTTGTATTGTTGATAATAATTAGGCGCAGGTCCGGAGTCGTTGATTTTTTGAAATCGAATATTATTTCTATATTAGATAAATATCAAACAATTATATACATGTGAGACCACTTCGGGAGTATAGTATGATTGTTTTTAATAAAAAACAAATAATTTTTTATAAATTTTCTGCAATTGGAAAGAACTATTCAAAATACTAAGTACAAAAAGACAGATAATATATAATCGTTCACATTCGCTGTGTAACTTTTTTATGTCATACCGCTATGACAGATGCCAGCGCAACTAAGCTGGTGGTTCGCCTGATGGTAAACAATCCCGCGACCACCGCCCGCCCGTGAACATTCGTAGAGGTAGCGCCTCTGCGAATGCGCTTCACGCTTTTAGGCGATAACGGTAAATAAACAAAGCATTAACGATTGAGAGAATGAATAGCCTAGGAACATTGAGGAAACGAAAATGGGCCTCCAACTCCCCCACTCACCGTAAGACACACACTAGCATGCTACTATTTCACTACTAACTTCCCGCTGTGAGCTGGCCATTACATAACAAATAATATACATAATAATAACATTAAATAACAAATTGTTTTACTACTCATAATGTTACCATTTCTATTAAACGATGTCTCTAATAATCATAAATAACATACTCAATTATTGTGAAATAAATCTATGGCTCATCATAATATTTCAACACGGTAGGAAATGATCGCTATAATGTATATTACATTAATGAATTATTAAAATGTTAAACGTTAAATCGAAAAATTAATCATGCCTCTCTATTAACTGTAAGCAGACGTTTGCTGATACACGTTTTTAACATAAAGGTGCATATACATTATTTAAAATTGATGCTAACGTATAGTAAACTCAATGTACAACAAATATTGTCTGAATCCCCGTTTGTTCTATTTGAAAGAAATAAAATATATTATTTAATAATAACTTAAAGAAAAAAATATATTTATAACAAAGACAGAAAACGTTTATAAGATGTCAATTTAAAATAATTTTGTCCAATGTGACAACGAAGCCACAGTAACCACAATCTAGAAATCATTATAATTTTATTACCATTTTAACATTTCCTGCAATGGCTTCGAATAACAAAAAAAATTCAATACTGTAAACTACAATCTCATTGAATCACAATAATGTCATTAAACAATATCAAGTATCGAACACGTACTTCAATATTTAATATAACTCATTCCATACTATCAATTCTATCAAAACTATATTTGTGTTGTTACTTGTGTCCTGTGTGTGTCCTTACGTGCGCATTTTAACCTAAGCCCACTCTCTGTAGGCTCGGCGACGCCGTCACCATAGCAACCCCGTCACACACATCCCACGTCCCAGAGCGACGTCTGACGCGCGACACTATAAGGCCGCAGCTTAATGTAAATGTATCGACTCCTTTAACGTGTTCCGAATCGCACTCTGGCCGTCCCTTGCTTCGAGCTTGCCATTTTGCCATAATTGATTTTCCCTTTTCACGCTCCGAAAAATGCGCGTGCCACGCACGTTTCATATAATAAAAATGGGGTTTGGAGGCATTCCTATTTTTTACAATATTTCTCGTTCGCGTTGTTTTCATGTAATATATAATATCGTCTGATTACTGGTTATATCCTACTACTATTATAAATGCGAAAGTTTGTAAGGATGTGTGTGTGTTTGTTGCTCTTTCACGCAAAAACTAATTAACCGATTGTAATGAAATTTGCTACGTAGACAGCTGGACAACTGGAATAACATATAGGCAACTTTTTATCCCGATATTCCTACGGGGTACTGACTTATGCGGGTAAAACCGCGGGGCGCAGCTAGTTTTTCTATATATCTTAAAAGATATGCCTACTAATAGTTGAAAATATACCTACTAGTGACATTCATAGGCCTTATTGGATTGCTCAGTAAAAAAAAAAACTAATAAAAATCTATCTCAGATAATCGTGATTCTTCTACCAAGGTCTCTTGTATTATGTATATAATAACTCTTACTTGTCACTTCATAAAATTTATGATTGTTCGTCATGCAATATGAAACAAATTACAAAAACACAACCATGGTATAATAATTTCATGATATACCGACAACAACTATCCACGATATAGAAATCAACTAACCACGTATCTCTTTAATCTAATTACATGGCAGGATGAAATCCAACGAAACGTTTAAGAGTCATTAAAATAAACAGTCACAAATATGTGGATAATCCGCCTCAATATTGACATAGATGTCTCCACTTACATTGGTACCGAACGAATATCTAATTTAGTTTAAAAGTTGATTAACAATTGTTCACAGTGGTTTTAAAACATCGGCAGGTTTTTGAATTCTAAATCTATCACAATTGACGATATACCATATCATAAGACGAATATTCCATAGAAACTGTTTAATAATAAGTAGATATCATTAAATAGTTTCTATTCAATATTTCGTTAATTTAGTAACAGGTCAATTGTTCTTAAAATGTGAAACTAAAATAACGATCTAATATAAAAGATACTTGTCGTATTTTAATCATTTTGATGATTATTCTATCAAGTCGTACAAAATTCGAAAACACGTTACGTTTTATGTGCAATATCGTAAACCACAGCAGCACAGTCTAATGAATTCACCACATAAAACACCCCCAATCATAACCTCTCACAGCGCACATATAATAATCGAATACAAAACGGCGACAGATTAAAAATCGCAATTTTATATCTAATTTACGAGCACAATACTCAAGCACGCGCTGGGTGCGTTTTATCACCGGCAGAGGGCGCTAATGACGTCAAATAATTGGTGCTTTAAATGTAAATGATGACACACGCACAAGCCCCCGGCTTTATTAAATTCCCTTGCTTTACGGATGCCCACGATTGTTTCCGAGGAAGCGACGTGATCATTGCCAATTGAACTACTTAGCAGCTTATTAGAGATGTGCCGGCGTCTTTGTTTTATGTGAATTGCGACCTTTATATTGTGATCCGACAAGCGTTGTCGATGGTAGCTTCTTGATTTAATGAGGAGTTAGTTTGGTTATTTATACAGCTATAGTAACATGAACCAATATTACACAAGTGTTAATTAATTATGTTCGCTAGATTTATTCATAAAACATTTATTGTAGAAACCACTTTACACTGATGGTTCCTACGATAAATACAGTAATCCAAAACTGCATCTGCAATGTTCAATTTTCATAACAACGTAAAAAAAAACATTTCTAAAACAAACAATGTGTGAAACAAAGGGTGAAGCGATGTTAATAGAGTAGATGGATCAAAGGCACCCGACCGCAAAAATAATAAACACCAACGAGTTAATAAACAGCGACACGGTTAGAAACAATCACAAATCACAAAGCAATAGAAAACAGAACGAAACTCTTCAACTTCGTCGAAAGCGTACTAAAGTCAGTGGCGCCGAATTAATTATTACAACAAACTAAGATTCAGCGCGGTTCAAATTAAATGCAAATTTCTCGCACTTGCTGTGAACAGGGCGAGCAGCGATTCGGTTCCATTAAAACAATACGAATTTAAATCACATTCAAATTTTGCACTTCTATTAAAAGCTCCAAGAGGTACGCGTGCCTAAGTGCAAAGCAAACAGAGGTACCAGTTAACTTGAACCTATGCCGGACGGGCCAATTTAATTGGACCCCCGCTGTTACTTATTGGCGCTCCTCGGTGTTCCATAAATCGCCACCGTCACGGGGGGGCGGGCATGTCAACGCAGATTGGCCGGTCGCATGTGATCCCAATTACTATGTGTTGAGAGGCAAGCCGATTATGCAAATGACGATTTCCCGCGGACGCATCTAATGGACCGTTAGGGGTGTGGGGGCAAATGGTACGATGCACTTTTAGATCGAACCGCACTGTGACATTTAATGCTTCTCAATACGCTCTGTAAAATATCGGGGATTGTGGCTCTTGGAAATTAAACCTAACGTTCTCGATGGCTGAAAGGAATGAATATGCCCGATGGAATGAATCTTAAAATGAACGAAAGAGAATTATAAAAGTCATATGACGATAAAAGTCATTGACGACGAAACATTATCAAATTATGCTCATTTACTCAGAACTATAAAACTTAAAAGGGAGATATAAATTTGTATTTGAATAAACTAACACCACAAAAATTCTGAATTCAATATATACTTGAAGTAAATAAAACGATCTTTAATAATTATTCTATCATATGAGTGAACATAATTATCGACACAAAAACTTCGCCAAAATCAAAAAAAAAAAATGCTGAGATGGGATCGCGGGTGGTCATGCGATGCTACGGTTTGGCAAAAAGACGCGGGTTCAAATCCCACCTAGCGATTATTTTTTTTTCAATTCTTTAAGAATTTCTCATTTATAAAGCCGACCGTTCATATTTACCCAAAAAAAACACCCTATTATATTCAATCCAGCGCGAGTTGCCTTCGCAATAAATAGAAAACACTCATTACTCTAAGGAAGCAGAAAAAAAAATACACGTTGTAAAATGCGAATCACGGAGATTGCGAGCGGATTAACGAAGAGGGGGGGGAAACACTTAAGAGTGTTAGCACTATTTAGGCCCGAAACTAAATCACTATTTGGTCCGTGCTCTACGCGGCCCCACTAATTGATCAATTTATAACTCGATCGTAGACTTTTATTGACGCTTATCTTGTTTAATTGCCGTGAAACGAATTAAATCCGTACCGTGTTGTCTATTTCATGTAGTTACGTTGATGGTACATGTGTAACTGTTACGTTTTATTGTGGGCGGTTTCGCAATTCGATAAAATCTCGTGCCATTTTGTTATTTAAATATTCGATACATATTTACCGTACATTTCTAGAAAATTTAGCCCCGAATATATAGTAATAAATGACATAACAACAAAAACATTCAATAAGGAATACCCTTTGAGGAACTAGGTACATTTCGTTACTGTTGTGAACTCACATTTTTCATACTATTATTTTATTGTTCTGTGTGATGTATGAAACAGTTAGTCTTCGTTTCGACGTACGTATATGATAAGGAATACCTTAACTGGTGACATTTTATTTACGGCTCGTATAACTAACCTATATTAGTTAGATTTATATAAACGCTAATACTAACCCTATTACTTTTTTTAACGAATCGAACACATACCGACAAAACCTCACCAAGCACACTCGCAATTTGTTTCTCCGCTCACATTTAACCGACCAATATCACCGACATTGGCCGACACGGCAAAATTCTGCAAAAGACAAGGCAATATCTCCAAGTGAAGATACAACAGGAGTATCGAACCGGCCGCGCCACCATCGGCCCCAATCGATTGCACCGGCCGAGCCGATTCACTCGACATAGTTTATACAAAATATTCCATTATTTGCCAACGTATGGAGTTTCAACTTTTTTAATTTCGACTCCCTCGCGCGCTCCCCTCCGGTTATGGTTACTGCTGGGGTGGAAATAGTGTGTGTACGCAGATTTAGTGCACTGGACTAGACACGGTGTTGTTTGTTATTACAAACTATTGCTTGTTTAATTTTTGTATTCCAAGCTGTGACCAACTCAAAATTTGACATTTTATATAATGACTTAACGCATCGTATTAAAAATTTTATACATACTTTTTAAAATATTTTATACATTTTAGCGAAAAAACATATTTTCTACAACACAGACCAGACGTTCCAGGGGAGGATGGTACCACTCCCGTTTCAAAGATAGAACGAAATGACAACAATTTCTCTATCAAAGGCAAAAATATAACGGCAACTGACTGAAAACCCACAGTTATCGAGTAACACAATCAAAATATACTTATTCAAATTGAGAACCTCCTGTCTTTGGGAAACGTCGGGTAAAAACTACATATAGGTACCCCGTAATAGTTAGTGAAATGGACCTGCGTCATCCAGTCCGTTCTATGTCTTCGATGTAATTGGTGAAACCACATGGGCGACGCGTGAACGACATTTAGTGTATTGCATTTTAAATAAGCAAATTTTGCTGATATTGCCACATAAATGATCCGAAACTTCTATGAGTGAATCGAGAGTAACGATTTTTAACAAAAAACCGGCTTTAAATTGTGAGAACTACACCAAATTTAAATGGGACGACTCGGAAGGCACCAGCTTTCAAAAAAGGTGTGTGTGTGCGATTCACACACGATAGAAGTGAAACTTCAGTAAATCGACAAAAGAATGATATAAATATAAATAAAATATAAAATAATATGTATATTTCTGTCTCATTCTTTGGCGGCTTCATTCTACACATTATTATATTTGTGTCTCTCACCTGTCGTTTTTTCCGTTGCATCTGGTTTAAAATCACAACGATTATAAAGAAGTTTCACTTCAATAAAAAAAGGAATCATAAAAATCGCTTAGTCCAGTCGAAAGCTCGGAGTTACCAAAGTCAAAAAATGTAGTCGAATTGACACTCCTTTCTTTTTTAATTTGAAAATTTTAATTTGTTTTTTAAATTTTACCAAACGAATTGCAGCAAAGAAAATCACAGCATATAAAGTAAACACAACAATACGCTATGTTTCTTAATAATTAATACACAAATACTTAAATCATTTCGTATTTTACCTTTCAATCTTAAATACCTAACATTTATCTTTGCCAATTTTCTCTTATATAATTCAGTTTGAACCACGTTGGGAATTTGTTTCAACTCGATTACAAACTATAATAAATCAATTCAACTGACGCTAAAACACACTATTAATTAAACACTATATTAACTATTATTTAAACAGAAATCAAAAGCCAAAATCTATTAGCGAACAAAGTCAAATGAATACACGAATAGTCTACCCGAGTGACTTAGTTACGGAGGCAATGGAGTTGATGCGGTTGAATCTTTATTGCTTTAATAACAACTTAATTAGAAGCCGGTTCCCTAAATGTAATTTATATCGAGCTTCCGTGTACCGAATCTTGTTTATTATGCATATTATTAAGCACAAAACCGTGTGACATGCAGAGTATGCAGTGATAGAGGTAAATCTTGTGACTTGCTTTTATTGAACTTGTATTAGTGTTAAGCTTATTGGATAAACAAGGATTATATCAATAACGTTGTGTTGTATATAGAATCTTTTATATTGGCAACTGAAGAAACATTCAAATGATGATGATTGAATTGAAAATTTTAAATGTTTTTGTAAAGCACATATTTATGTCTCGATGTCATGTTTACCGAATACTATATGAAATAGTAGCGTTCATTTATTCATAACAAACGAATGGGTGTGATATTATTAAGACATTTATTAACGATGTATCTAGAAAACTCAACTGTAAAGATTATACACAGTGATTACAATGATAAATTCAAAATCCTGAGCTCAATACATAGACATGTGTAAAGTTGTTTATAAAATATTCCATTGAAACACAGCTCTGTATTTTCAAGTGTAATTGAATAATAATTAATAAGCCCTTATTATATACAATAAGAATAAAATCATTACAAGTGTACAAATACTTCTTCCTTCCCTACTCTGGGGAATAGAGGTTTCACATTTTTCATTAAACGTCACCGCCGCAAATAGTTCACGTATTCCTTACCGAATAAACTAAACAACAATAATACAATAATACAATTTCAATTTTTAACAAACTGAAGTGAAATTTTTCTGCAGCGTTCAAGTTACAAATGAAACAGATGTTTGTCCCAGCAAAAAACGCCAAAGGAAAAGCAAAACGTGAAAACTTATTTTACAACAATGATATTGGGTTTTTATACAACGATATATCACGAAGATTAATTATTAACTCACATGTCCCATTTCTTCCGACAAATGTATTTGGAATTTGTTTTTAATTGTAATGGCGTAGATATAACATCATTACCGACTTGTCTAAATGTATACACATTACATTTACATTGGGGATTCACTTAGAAATTATAGAAAAGAAAACATGAAATCTTCTATATTGCCTATCATTATATCGTATTTTTGTGATTAAGGATGAGTTTCAAATTAATATTTGACCGAAGAGAGAAATGAAGAAATCGAGCCGCTAGCTTCCTTGCCTTCACGAATACATAACTAGCTGTAGGTTACATACGTAGCTGTGATGATTTATTTTTCACAATCATATTTCTGGAGTAGCTTATTTAAAGACGTATGAAACATTCTATCTTGTGTATTTAAGAAAATTTGCTGTAATTGACTTCGATTAGAGATGATTTCTAATTATATTTAGACCGATATTCACGATTTCAATCCTTTATTCATTGAACGTAAAAATGTGAAAACCGGCGTGAAATAGTGGCATGCCACTGTGTTTCGTACGGTGAGTGGGGGAGCCGGAGGCCCGTTTCCTTTTCCTCACCCGTCCCAGTCCATTCCTTCTTTCCAGTCGTTAATCCATTCCTTTTCCCTTACCCCAAAAAAGCGGGCAGCGCATTCGAAGAGGCCCTACCTTTGCGAATGTTCATGGGCGGTGGTGATCGCTTACCATCAGGCGAACCACCAGCTCAGTTGCCCGCTATTACATAAAAAAAAAAAAAAAAAAAATGTGTATATTTTATAAGCTCCACGATTACCACGATTATTAGATTTACATGTTGTTATAATACAAGGTTTATCTACTTAGTCTTGTAACATTTATTTTTAATTTTCTTTGAAACGTTTTTTTTTTCCTTTTTTTCTTATATTCAATCTGAAGTAAAAGGAGATAGGAATAATTATAACAGCATACAAGTTAAGCGAAAGCGATATCATATATTTGTTATTCAGTAAAGTTTTCGCATAGAGCAACTTTGGATACGGTATTACTCCGTTCACTGCGACGTCAGGCTAAATAGACAATACCGTTGTCTCAATATAGCCCATGTATGTGCGCCTTCGGCTATCTCAGTTTAACTGTAAAGTATTTCACCTATTCCTTTTTTTTCATTTTTTTTTATTGAGGAAATCTTAATAAATAAACAAGTAATTGTTTTTTTGTTATAATTATAAAAATTACAAAAAATCAATAATCACAAATTAACCAATCAACCATGCGAAAGACACGATAACATATCGTCAACTCGTCCCCGCCACAACGCAGCGCCGCGCAGAGCCTCAACAAATATGCAAAGGATAATACTTCTAATATTGTAAATGCGACAGTAGCTCTGTCTGTCTGTTACGTAATCACGCCTAAACCACTGAACCAATTTGCATGAGAGATTTGGTATAGAGATATTTTAATACCCAAGAAAGGACGTAGGCTACTTTTAATCCCGAAAAAAGGATAGAAGGGGTTAAAATAGGAGATGAAATTTTGTATAAGTGTTCGTTATTATAAAAGTGATTTTATGAAATTTGGTATGAAGATAGAGCTGAGCTTGAGAAAAGACTTATCATGCTTTTTAGAAGGTTCAGTTTTAGGTCCAGACCTTGTGAAAGACTATATGCTTCTACTTACCATGTCGCGCGATATAACCGAATTCCACGCGGGCGAAGCTGCGGGCGGAAAGCTAGCGACATATAAGTATTTAATTCTACATTAAATAAAACAGCCTCGATGACCAGGCCGTGTGAGGGTGCGCGGGCACGGACGCGGGCAGCGGGAACAATGGCTCCTCGGTGTCCTCAGTGTACCTTTTGTAGACTTTAATTAAATACCGAGTAATTAAATTTTTGACGAGCTTTATTTAACACAAAAGAACGAGCACGACTTTGACTGAACTCGTTTTGCTCGCTGCAAGAAATTTCCCCTTTTTGCGCTGTTACAGTGTACTCTTGTATTGTGCGTGTAATTTTATCGTTCATGTTAAAATTTTATGTGACGCTCTATAGAAAAATGCGTAAATTTGTTTAATATTTGAACTAAAACATTGATTTTTAATTGAACGTATGCCCAGACAATATCAAACACATTCACACTCAATCACTCACATACATACACAGGAGAATGGAGAAATTGCACTAATTGTAGCGGTGTGTGGTTTTAAAATTAACAAACAAAATAAACATACGTATATGTATATTGTAGATAGACTAAGCCAAAAATCGCAAGGGCCCAACGCGAGAGGACAGAAACTAACATCCACATACACTGTTTTTATAGTTAAAACAAAAGAAAACATCATTGTTACGTTTATTAAAACTCTATATTTACCCTTATTTATTTCCTTCTATTTAAAGGGGTGCCTGATACCTACCGCTACCTAGCTTACTTCTTGTAATGTAATGTACTGCTTACTTTTCATGTAATTATTGGCAATAAATTTCATTTCATTTCAATATAAATATACAATGTACAAAGATACTACGCAACACTCACTCGTGCTTGTAAGAGCTCGCTGCAGCGTAATTTACGCTCAAGATGTACTATCTAATACCTAGCAGTTATTTTTATAACAATAAACTTTAAATATAGAAATAGATATGGAAAATACAATAATGTCTCTAATTAATACCAACACATTTTATCTATGCATATAATTAAACAGTAATCAAATCGTACTTTCTTGTGTTTGATTTTACGCGAGTGTTATACATTTAAAATTTTTTTTTTTTATATTTTTAGTTTCTAAAGTGATCAAATCGTTTCAGTACACATTTTCAAAAAGTATAATTGCCATGCAATATGGATGTTTTTTGGACTAGTGTATTGCTTATAGGTTTAAACAATTAAGCAGTGAATATCTAACTTATTTTACTTCACAAACAAGTACGATAAAACACAGCTAGTGCCGCGGTTCCACCCGCCGACAAAGCAAATACTTCTATAACAAGCAAATACTTCATGCGTAATTCTGTTACATCAGATACATCACTGCTGAGTATCATCAATGACCATTCAATGGTACTCGCCTGAAAGAGTAACAAACACATACATTCATCAATCCCCACAAACTTTCGCATTTGTAATATTACTAGGACAGCTAAAGCAAAAACATTTTATTTACATACACTTTTACCAACTTACAAAAGTCACACAATAAAACTAGCCATACGATAACAAAACAAGCCCCACAAATAGCTTTTACGCTATATTAAAATGATATACCGCAAATCTCTACACAGACTTCATTTACATAAGGACTAATCTCGTATAATGGTGATGCGTAACCTGCCCTATATCAGATTTATATTCATAAATCAAGTTGAAAAGTCATTGAGAATTTATACTATTTATTCGGGTTTATCAGTAACTTATTTGCTACGCACATTTTTAATAAAAATAGGACTAGTAACTATGTATTATATTATATTATTTTATTTTGAACATGCCTACATAATCTTCCATAATTTTTTTCTTTATTAGTCAGTAGTATTGAAACTTAACTGGTTTTGAAATCATATTTTCTATTGTTATTTCTAATTGCATATACTCCCAATAGAAAAATATTCTAACACAATAAATGCCGCATGGTGCGGAACAAAATATAAATTATTTGTTATTTATTTCTCTTTCTCTGGAAATGGCCCGAAGAGGAAAATACTTTAGTTTTGATATAATCCTCACGGTTTACAATGGAAACTAACTTAATGGTTGTAAAAGCAATAAATTTTTAAGAGAATATATTTTGATGCGTCTTCGTATACGTACCATAGAATGTTAGACAAAAATACATAAACAAGTAATGATGCATTTGAAACGTCAAAATACCATCTTCACAATCCAAAGAGCCCCACATCAAGTCAATGGAAAATTAAATTGAAACAAAATATCAACATAACAGCCATAAAATGGCGTAGATCCATCGCATTATAATAAAGCGGTAAGGGATACATTCTATAATTGAATATCAGATAACAGAGGATTAACACAAAAATAATTCGTCAAAATCGTCACGAACGTAAACCGGAGGGAACAAGACTCTAATCCGTCGTTAACAACAAGGGATCAATCAAAAAGATCCGTAGAAAATTCGTAGAGGCTGAATTTGTAGAGGCCGTAGCTGTGAAGGCCCTTAAACTTATTTCTAGCTAGGGCTAGTGAAGTGGTTGTGGTGTAACAGCTTCAACTATTTGGTATCCACGTGCACATAAATGGCTTACCGTAATTGTCAAAATATAGCAGAAGTTGTTTGAAAATAGATTATCATATAAAAATACCGATTGTAATCTAGTTCTTGACTCTAAAGCCCTTTTCTCAGATGAAAAAAGACTTAATAAAATAATTTAAATTATGACAGCACAGTTTGTAGCTGGTTCTCAATGGTGAACACTCAACTGCGCAGAGGTATTTAGAAACCTATGATGGTTATAACGGTACAATATGAAACTAATAATCTAAACATTTATAAAGTCAGTATTATAAATTAACAAAACGGACTTGCGAATGCCCTCTAGGCTTTCGAAGCCCCATTCATCTTTAGGATAATCCAGCCCTGGAGGGCTCGGAGCTTAATTGAAATAGAATGCTTTTATTTGCCATCTTGCGTTTCGAGGAATTTCATTTAATCATTAGGTGTAATAACAAGCAATGGCGAAAACTTCAATTGGATTTTCGGCCCCGTTTCGACGACTATCACGATTTAAATTCGCAATCTTATATTCTAAATTTGTTGTTAATGATGAGTTTTAATATAAATACAGGCTTCAATAAATGGGTCTTAGAAATAGCAGTCGTAGCGTAGATCGCAGTTTTCGTTCTTAGTTGTAAACGTGTAAAGCTGCCTGCTTATTTTGGCTAAATTTCGTATTAGAACAAACAGTTCAACTTGTGTTTGAGTCCTTATTAAATACAGTTCTGATGTACATTCATGTTTAAATAATTCTTCAAATGAAACGCGGCATACCACATTAAAATATTTGGAAAAAATTCGATACATTATAATGTTTCATTTTCATATTACATAACATAACATTTTCAATCACGAGCAAAGTCCGCTCGTTAAAAATGATTTCCACATTTTTGATGAAGCGCAAATGATTGGCACTCGGCAAAGTGGAGCGTAATGCGAATTCATTAAATATTACATGGCCATTTTAAATGTTACATCGACCACAATATTTTTAATTTACATTCTACCCACTGGCGAACGTACGCCGCGTTTATTTCGCGTAAATATGACGCGAACGTCCGAAATCTATCCATTATTTACTAAACGCCCGTAATCCAACGGTACACTAGACGCAATCCAGTCTAACCGTCCCCAGCCTCCATTACAGGTGAATTATACAAGGGTGTAATATAAAATACCGCAACCGCATCACCATCGGACCGCGGTCTCTCATTAAAGAACAATTAATGAGGGGATAGAAACAAAAAACCGCACGAGCCGCGCGGCCACGTCCTAATGAATGTAGTCGTGCGTTTTATTAAAGGGGCGGGCTCATTTTTTAATAATAACGCCATTTGAACGGGTTAAGATTGTGACGCACCTACATTTTCCGAGCGATGGGACCGGCGTCTGATTTATTAAGTGGGATTAAGCTTTTAATTATTTTTTACTGAACAATGCTGCAGCGTTTAGACTGGATGTCGTGTAAATGTGTTTGATACGTACACGTTTCGTTTGCCATATTCGTAAGTAAATTAAAAAAAAAAGCCCTTTTATATGTGTAGTACGTATATAATTACACACGTGCGGGGTGCGTATTAATTTCAATTTATTTTGTACAATCATCTCGATACCTGCAGTCCTTCCTCTAGTCCCACTGTGCAGAAACAATATAGCAAGATATTGTCATAAGAGGCCATTGTTGTTGGAACAATGCGACCGCGGCATCCACGACTTTATACTGATATAAATTCTTTTGTAAAATCGATCTGATATCGTATAGTTTAAGACTCCATTTATCTACTGCAATGAAAGACGATGAGGCTTTCAGATACGATGCCTTTATTTAGTGCATTTAATTTATAACTTGTACGGACATTTCTTTTAATCTTCTAAATACATATACTTAAACTAACCAATATATATTTGTATCCAAGAGGAAGATGGTCCTCAAGACACAGGCTGTTCTAGTTTGGAGGCTAATGTACCGTACAGTTGTTATATTTCTCCAATAAACTGTAATTATTATATTATTACGGTCATTGTAAATGCTGTTACGATATAACGGTTACGCCACGGCACTGATTTGGATGGAATTTGAAATGATAGTAGTTGGACACCCAAGGGTAAATAAAGGCTCCACAGCATCAACAAACATCATCATCATTATTATCATCAGTAGCAGATACATTTTCCCACGGCTCGGACACAGGTCTCTATGAGGGCTCAGGCCAGAATCCACAAAGCTGGCTAAAAGCAAGTTGCCTGATGTCACACTTGTTCATACTTTTGATTCTTGGACATGCCGATTTCCTAACTATGTTTTCGAGCAGTGGTGACGTTATTCAAATGCACAAGTAAATTAAAAATCTGTTTATTTACTGCACGTTTAACTGATCTTGAACCCCCGTATTATCGGTGTTAACTCCGAGATCCTCACCACTGAGCCACCGTTGCTTATGAACAACACTAATCTACAATATCCCATATAATGAAATTTATTAATTTTATCTATTAATTATAACCTCTCTCGTATAGCATATCAAGCGATACAGGCCACTTTGCCTTCTAAATAAAAAAAAAATCCAAAAAAAAAGAACACGCAATGTATCGCGATTACCTTCGAAACGAAACCAAAACTCATTTCGTCGAATCGTAATCCGGCACCGACGAACACCGCCGCGTGTGTGCGGCCAGTGTTTGCGGATCGAAATATTTTACCCGTCATTTATTAATTTTAATGTTAGCTGTGAAAGGGTACGCTCGTTATGTACTCGTATATAATACGACATATTTTACATGGCCATTACGCAATTCGTAATAATTCTGTTACGCTTATAAACGGTTCACGGATGTTATGTAGATACCGACCCATCGTGCTTTTTTTTTTTGTAACTACGCAAAGAGGTTGTGATAATAACGTTCATTATCTGTTCCAAATTAACTCCCCCAAAATTTAGACTCTTAATTTGATCACCTGGTAGTATATTATATCGCGTCTGTGTATAAGTATCTTATGATATTGTTTTCTGAAATCAGTATTTGTTTATTGCGATTTTGCATTACTTGCAAAAATAATTCATTGCTTTGAAAGTGATAATTATAGAAAATATTTTATTCAAAAGGTGTTTTGTAAAATCATATTTTTAAGCCGTTGTAATCATGTTTAAATGAAATCTAAATAATGTATTGAGTCAGAGACGTAAAAACCTCTTTAATTAATTTTTATATTCATTATATGTGAATATGTTTAATTTGTCAATATTAATTTAATTTAAATCCTATTATACTGTGTACACTATAATATTATTAATGTGGAAGTGTGTTTGTTTATACTTACTTCACGTTATATCGACGCGATTTTTTAATGTTTCGACATATTTAGGAAGTTAAAAAGCCAACCAGCAACCGAGACTCCTTTAATAAAGCGGCTCGATGGAACAAAACGAGGTTTTACTTGGAAAGAATCCGTCATAACCCACGGCTCCTTCCCCCTGGGGGCCGTGAGTATCCATGCAAGATTGCTCCACTCAACAAAAAAAACTAACAGACTAGAAAGCCTAAAACTAGCAAACTAGTTTAACAACAAATTAGCATAATACTAACATGAAATATTCTATAATAAATAAATAAATAAACATATCTCGACAAAAATGTAACAACATAAAACTCTAAAAATGAACGTACACTCTATTAATAGCTTATCGCTCTCGCTGCAGTAAGCTACTACCAACCCGAAACCGACTTAATAAGCGTTCACTATAACACGAGCATTAGCTAATTGCATAACACTTTGCGGCTTAATTGCGATGATTCAAACAGTAATTAGGCTAAATCATAGCGAGTGTCACGATGGTTGCTTCTCTGTCTAATTTCGCGTTCAAATTATTATGGTGTGCAATTTAAAATAGCTACTGGAGATGGTCTAATTGTCCATTTTCAAACAAAACGAAGAAAGCCCTCAATTCAACGGTTTTTTTTTTTTGTGTTTTACTCGATAACTCCGTTGATTTGAAAATTGTCATTGGGTCCCATTTTACAATCTGTAATGGTACCTCTCCCTCGCCGGGACATCGGTGACATTTTTTATATTCGCTAGTATTTATCGCTGTTTTCTTTGTACTCTATGTAATTTAATCTGGAAATAACGTTCCATACGTTAAATTAATATAAATAACTTGCTGACCCAGTGAACTTTGCAACGCAATTGACCTTTTTACGAAACACTTATCCGTATTTTTTATCTTTTAAACCTTCCCTGGACTATTATGAATGCATCAAAACCAAAATTATCAAAATCGGCCCAGCCACGCTTGAGTTTTAGCGAGACTAACGAACAGCAATTGATTTTTATATATAAGATAATTGTAATGCAAATATTACATTATTGGGTCAATTTTATGCGCATTGAAAATATATTTTAGAAAAAATATTTTCGATAAGTTATAATTTTACGAGAAGATAAATTTTAAATGCTTCATTGGGTTAGCTAATTAAATAGATATATTTAACATCGACATATGTGTTCAATTGACGAATAGTGTACAAATTAATTTACCCAAATCAAACGTTATTAGGTTATCCCTCTAGCTAACGATCCTACCAAAAATCAAGTACATTAAAATAAATTAAACGTTTAAAAATGTTCCGTAACAAAAACACGAAAGTTCTTGTGTACGGCGGAACAGGCAAATGGGCATGCGGGTCACCTGATTTTAAACGATTACCATCCCCGACGCCGCCCGCCCATAAACACTTCACATACCAAAAGTTCATTCACATTATGACCATGTAGGAAACCTTTGTCAATGTTGTTTTATGAGTTTTATTTTCATTTTACTTGTTGTATATCCACGTGTAGTGTATTTAGCGCATTATTTTGAACTTTTCTTATTTTATATAATCTGTATTTTTATCCGTGAACGGATTTAAGAACGTGTTATAACATTATATGTATATATGTGTTTGTGTTAGTTAAATAAATTTTGTGTATTTCATTTCTACTAAAAACATATCTACCTACATAATGATACCAAAAACAAATTAACTTACGACAATGTTGTTTACAAAAGTTCTATAGTTCCATAGTTCAAAAGTTCCAAATCCATCAAAACCTATTGTTCACTCTTTCACACAAAATAAAGAGTGTTCTGATATTTATTAGTTACGGAAAAATGTTTGTACACGTATACAAATAAGTTAACGGTAAGATAAAAACATTTTTATGTGTGGGTTGCAAATCTTTTTAATAATTCACAGGGTCTACGTATCTTTGGGTATTATTTGATATAAAATTGTCTCTTAGAATAAGAATGTTTAGTTGATAAGGTTAGGTAAGGGAAGAACAAAACAAAATGTTTCCTACATTTGGTTTCGATTTATTTTTATTTAAATGACGTATTTCTCAAATAATTTAAACAGGTTGCATGATTATAATGAGATAAGTAGATAATTCAAGTGACAAACATTATTTGTGGATACGATATTTTCCATCGGATCAACAAATTCTCGTTTAATGTACACGACCTTAGATTGAAGCATATTTACATATATTTTGGTGAGGAATAATTAAGATGCGAGTCAATTTTTTATAATTTAAAAAACGAAATCTAAAATCGAACATCATGAAGATATGGAATGTTATTTTCAAGGTCAAAACTGATTCACATTCTACATTTGCAATGGGGAAATAAAACTGTACATTAGTGGACGATTATTGAATTCATTGTTACAGGTGTAAAATCGTAGCACAACTCACCGTTAGCAATCTATGCGACGGGCGGTGATTATCAAGCGCGTCATGTGAAACGCATGTATTGGAAATATCGCAACAGCCAACGACACTATTTATTACTTACAATAACACAAACACAATTTTCGTGTACGATATGGCGCGGCAGGGCGGGAGCGTGACACGCGTCCTGCTCCGCCGAGAGTCCCGGCAGCACTGCCGCCCGCCCAAACAGTGCCCCTGGACACCCTACAGGCTCTTTCTTTGTTTCGCATCCCCTCGTGTTGTACAAATTTTAATCTTATTCGTCGCGATCTTGGGTTCGTCAATTGACTCGACTTTTCTGCTCTCAATGTGATCGCGATAATGGGGACGCGCTTGTCAACGCCTCAACTATAAACGGTTTGAAATGTTTGATCATTATTTCGTCGTGAATTTATTATGATAGAGGGAGAGTATTTTAATACTATCAAAGTGTGGCCCTTATTTTTTGTTGGTATTTTAGTTAATTCTATTTGTATCTTTTATTTCCATGAATGTCTGTTTTTGATTCTCTAAAATATGACACATTTAGTCTATGTCGTCTCAGATTTACCAGTGCTGAAACTTAATCTATGACCGAAATTACTTAACGCAATCCGATACTATGATGAAGAGCTATTTAAATGAAAAATGATAGACGAGACCATTCTCCAGTGTTGTTGCGACATCTACACTTAACTACATTACTGATATTTAAGAAAAATTAAATTCAAAAAACCCCCGGCCCTATTTCATGTTGGTGGCCATCTAAAAATTGAAACTTGGCCATCTAAAAATTAAAGGGACGAATATTAAATATCGCGTTATTTAATATTTTTCCCTTTTATTTGATACCCATTTACATCGAGTTGTATATAGGTCGCCATCTTTGACCGATTTTCATGTCTCAAGTATAAGAACCACTTCATGTAAATTGACTTTCAAATCGAAATCAGTACGCATCAAAATCGTTCCATCAAACTGAAATTTAAACTTTTATTTATTAAATTAGACTTCTTTAACATTTACCAACATCACAGAGAGATGCCACCAAAACACACACACACACACACACAGACAGTCAGATATTGACGTAAAACTTTTTAACACCCCTCTATTTGGGTTGGGGGTTAAAAGAGTAAAGTTAAGTTCATGCTTTTGCAACAGATGTTTTGTACACAATCCATTCACAGTAAGCCGCCCCCTTCCATCTTCACGTTTTGCTGCCGTGGCCAAAAGGGAAATAATTTCCAAAGTCTATTTAATTATATTGTATCAATTCTAATCTGTTCAGACAAAACAAACATTCTCGTAGCTTCCTGATACAGATATAATTCATATTAATATGGTATAGCCTCTTTTGAGATGCAAAGGAATTATTTTTATCGATTGTCAGTTACCAATAAAAATAATAATGAGGTTTGTACCCAATCAATTGCATATCAGGTCCTTACTAATCATATTACAGCATTAAATATATTTATATGTAAACTGTATAGAACAACATTCGCTTACAAAAGAAAATCTTCATACATCGACCTGCATTAACCATCTGATATACCCCTCATACTAAAGTCGTATTTTCTTGCGCAAGTAATCTAGCCACAGTTTAAATAATTCAAAGCACATCTTGATCGCTACAAATTTAACCACTCATGCATTGCAAAGATTTTACAGTGTTATTACTGAAAATCAACGCTGCGCATTACGCATAGCACATGCTGAATAGTTACCCTTTTAGTCATAAGTTCACTTTTTAATTTTAATTTTAATTTAACTGTGTGTAAATGTGGTGGTGTTAAATAAACATAATTTCTTTCATTCTTTCTTTCTAAATGTATCATTTAGAGGTAATTTTTTGTAGGAGTCGAGCACGCTTCAGCATGATTTTGGTACTCGCGCCGGGTACCACCGGCATGAAATAGTGGCATGCCCACTGTGTTTTCCTTTTCCTCACCCGTCCCAGTCCATTCCTTCTTTCCAGTCGTTAATCCTTTACTTTTCCCTTGCTCCATAAAAGCTTTCGCAGAGGTTCATGAGCAGTAGTGATCGCTTACCACCAGGCGAACCACCAGCTCAGTTGCCCGCTATGACATAGAGAAAAATTATAATTATAATAATTACCTCCGCTAAGTTATTTGATGTATGGATTTTATGAAACCATTATAATTTTGAGAGGTGTAAAAAGTGTCGTTTTTTGTTGTCTTAATGTAATTAATGTATTTATTGTTTTGGTATCTATGTTATATCCAGAAGATCTGATGATACATTAACGACATAAATTGTTTTTTCATCCGCTCGATAAGTAAATAAATTAAAACATAATGTTATTTTATTATTCTCCTATTTAGTTTCGCTAAAAACGGTCACTACAGAAGAAACAGTATTCATAATTAGTGAGTCACTTTCTTTATTTTATTCCTAGGTACGAACATAAAAAACAAAAGTGCAAGGAAAATTTTAAATTCCCAACATAAATGTTACGAAAGTGCGCTGCAGCCTGTATAATGTAGAAATTTTAACGAAGTCCATGTTTGTAAAAATGCCACCAACTTTTGTAAAATAATACGCTGTAGTAACGCTTGCCTAACTATTCTGATTTGTGACCAAAAATTATGAACGACTTTATAAATAAATAGATTTTGTTTGTCACAGATTCTGTAAATGAACAATTCTGAAATACATTGACACCGATTTACGATTGATCCTGGAAAAATAGTATTTGATGAAACAGCTTATAAAATTACAGCTATTTATAAATATACGTATATGAGTTAAGGAGTAAATTACTAAATATATAAGAAAAAAACTGTAACAACTAATCGAAGTGACGACCTCCGCTATTGATAGAATCAGTGGTAAAAAATTATTCGTCGTTTAAAATAGGTAATATCAAGATTATTTAAAAACAATAAAATTTATACTACCTAAAGGTATACGTATAGTTAGTTCTATAATACATTACGTATATTTCCAAAAAAATACTTTGCAATAACTACAATATCCGTAAAAACTAATTCCACAACAATAATATTGTAATGAACCAGAAACCAACAACTAAATCAAACCTCCCGTCCAATACCAATAAACGTAAGCCGTAACTAACAATAACATATTCAAAACCTAAACACAACCAGAGCGCTCCTACATTTTCGCACTGGTATAATTTACATCCATGTAAACGCCTTATCCAAACGCATTCGAGTAAACAATGAGGCATTTCAACGTGCGGCGCTTGCAGCGCCGTCGACAGCCGCTACAAATCTTAAGCGATCCAGTACAGACGCGTCAATGAATAATGTATGACCGGATCGTACGATGTTACAGCGCTAACACTGCGACTGCTGCACGTAAACATATTCCTTCGCAGTATTTATTGCCGGCTTTAACGCATCTTAGCTGGAATGGATATTAAGATCCCGTATGCATGGTTTCGTCTCCGCCGAATTTGTCCCATTAATGCTTGCTAATTAGCTGATAAATTGAGTATTTTATATGAGTACAGAATATCAACGTGTACCTCATTATTTATTGGCTTATCTAAACACGATGTACGAGCACATAGATTTTGTTAGATCCACACTTAATGAGGCTTCATACTGTTGCATTGTTCAACCCTATCAAAATATTCTATTATGAGACCCCTCTCTGCATCTGATGACGTAATACAACTCGTAACTTAATGTGATATTTTACCATAGAAAAAACTTTTCGATCAATAAAGTTGTAATTTATTTTAAACATAACAAAGAAACAGTAATAGAATTTGAAATGCTAATTAATGCAAAGCTTTGATAATATATTTAATCTGTTACTATCACTAAGTAAATTATCCCTCTTTGTTGCTGACTTACTCAAACTAATAAATACACTTACTCACATTAACACATATTTTAATCCACAACAACCTGTACCAAGAGACGTATCTGCACACGGAGAGTATTAAAGAAACGACCGTAAACACCCGTGTCAAGATATCAAATCGTATAGCATTATAGTTGATAGCAAATAACGGCACGCGAGAGCGACATTCAATACTATGCTCTAGTGATTGTATTAAGGCCTAGGCGCCAACCTGGGCTTAATTAAACCGGCCGTGTTACTAGCAATGGTGATGGCGGCTCGCAACCGTTGCTTAGCAACGAGACGCTTTGAAGTGCGCGCGTTGATAGCACTCGATACCATGCTGGGGTGAATCGGGGTATTTTTTATCTTCCCTCGCGTGGTTTAGGGTTGCGTGTATACATATACTAAATAAATATATTATTAATCCTTTCAAACAATTGATAATTTGCATAGAATTCAACCTAGATTGCATGTAATCTTTTTGGTAATTGATAGGTTAATACCGAGATGATGTACCTGAGTAAAATGTACGTAGATTATTTTGCTTTTTGGTGGAGAGATTCTCAATATACCATACTAGCGGTCCGCCCCGGCTTCGCCCGTGGTACATCTACAGCCAGATCCTGCTAAGATTATAAACGCATCGCAACGGGCCGTGCAGCGAAAAACGTAATATTTTAATTTCACCACAACTTCAAAACGAAACGTCCAATTATTCAAAGACCAAATATTATCAACATAAACTGTACTTATTGATGAAATAATTTATTTTGATAAGGATTAATAGCGTGAGTAAAATAAACACGTTGAAATGTAGTCCAAAAAAAATTCAAGATTTTTAAATAAAAATTTGGTTGTTGTGCCTCACTCGACATAGGTAGGTATAGTGTGTCGCGGACTTTTTTGTAGATATTTATAAGATCTACAATTAATTCTAACATTTTATGGTTCTATCTTTTGTAGTTTAGGCAGCGTACGCAAAATAAGTAACTTCATTTGTTGATTTTTTTCAGTTAATCGAAAATATCTTACGGAACCCTATTTTTTTCCAAAATAAAATATAGCCTATGTTACTCGTGGATAATGTAGCTTTCGAATGGTGAAAGAATTTTTAAAATCGGTCCAGTAGTTTTTGAGCCTATTCATTACAACCAAACAAACAAAGTTTTCCTCTTTATAATATTAGTGTAGATGAGATGAGAAATAACTAATGGTCCTTGAGTTATTTCACACGTGGGACGGTTCATTATTTGATACACACAAAACTCCACCGATTTTGATTAAAGTACAAATGAAAAGAATCTTTTTGCTGCATTTTTCGAGTCACAGTAATTAAAATTGCGTGCGCTTAGATTTGTCACTTCATTTTACATTTATAAAGAATTAGCTGCGCCCCGCGGTTTCACCCACGTAATCCATAACCCGTTGGAATATCGGGATAAAAAGTTGCCTATATGTTATTTCAGTTGTCCAGCTATCTACGTACCAAGTTTCATTGCAACCGGTTCAGTAGTTTTTGCGTGAAAGAGCAACAAACACACACCCATCCTTACAAACTTTCGCATTTATAATATTAGTAGGATTAGTAGGAAGTAGAATTGTGTACGTACATAGAAAAATATTCGTTCCTCTCTTTTGTTGGAAATCCATGACACACTAGAATTTTTCGCCGCAACATAAAATTTTGTGTATTTCCCTATTCGTCCACCATTTTTAATCCCGTGCTTGCGAACGGGGCGAGAGATACCACTTTAAAAACGGGCACTATCGTTAAAAGTATCTTATTTAAATAAAGTCTTACACAGAGCATACAATATTTATCTTTCGCTCTATCTTGAACGGTTTTTAGTTAGCCAGATACGGGTGATGTAAATTGCTTCGCACATATTTGTCGAGCTCTCCCCGAGGCGGCAACCTGTGTTCTTTTCATTAGACGGTAAGCAAGTCTCTTTTATAAGCGTATAATATAGTGGCAGAAATAAATTGTTTTACAGCGTTTTCATGGGATATAATAATGACAACGCGCTCGGCGATATGAGCGTTATAAATTTATTTAAGTAGTTTCGTGTGTGAGATGGAATTATTTCAGATTTTACTTAATACATTCAATATAGTATCAACTCTTAAATACGTAAAAGGCAATATAACACTAATATTATAAACGTTTAAACGTGAAAGTTTGTTTGTTTGGATTTTTGTCCGTTAATCACGCTTAAACTACACGCTTAAATGCTCCCTTGGGATAAAACAGGGATCTCGAATATCCGGGTGGAACCGGGACGAACGTCTAGTCTTGAACAATTTCATCTCGTACGCGAAAAAACATTTTTGTCTTGTGTTTACAAGCAAGCTTTGTTCTTGCTATTTCCATAATCTTATAGTAAATAATTCTTCTAAACTTCACAGTCGGTAAAAATATTTATTATTTACCCGTGACCTTTATTCGTGCCAATCTATAGTCATTTTATAAAGCTGAAGAGCTTGTTTGTTTGGTTGAATGCGCTAATCTCAAGAACTACTGGTCCGATTTAAAAAATTATTTCGGTGGTAGATAGCCCATTTATTAAGGAAAGCTTCAGGCTTTATAACATGAGATACTACGTAGGTAGAACCGCAGGGCACAGTTAGTCACCAATAAAACTGTACAAATTTATTATAGCATTGCTCTTATAAATCACCATGTATCAATTATACTATAGAGCTATACAGAACTTTTAAAACCTTTTATAATTTCGACCATGCTCCCAATGTGTTGCTAACTGTACACCAAGTGCTTTCTCTAACCTAATACAAGTTCAATACACATTACTACCTTCATACATAAAGTATGAAGGTCTGTGCACCATACTACATCCACATTATTCGTTCGATGCCAACCAGCCACGGCTATCCAAGGCAGTCTTACCTGCAACTTTCTTTCTTCGTAACTCATACTACGACAACTGAATCATGGATATAGGGTACTTGGTAGTATACCAAGTACCCTATATCCATAGCTGCACATGTACTGCTATGTATATAATGGCATGAATGTCAACAAACCAGGACTGTGTTAACTCTCAATGCTGACTTACACGCGACTACGACCGCCACGACTACTGTCTTCTATAACCAAATACAAATACAACATAATAGGTACGAAACCACCACAAAAACAAGCACACGAAGAGCTATGCACTGCACTGTATCCACATTGTCTGCCGGGCCAACAGCACAATGACAATACACGAGCGTCCATTCCGGCTGTGATTGATCGGACACATCAATCGCTCCCGGCGTACACTCTGTATCCTTGTGTTAATCAATTCGACTATAAAACTGCGACACCTCGTCAATCTTGCGCAGGTAATGCGTTAAAAATTGTTACGTATATATTGAGTAGGTATATAAGCAGTGGTGGCTCAGTGGTGAGAACCTCGGACTTCAAAATCGTTAAGTCGGGGTTCGAGACCGGGCGAGCGTGCAGGAAATAAATGGATTTTTCAATTTATCTGCACATGTGGATAATATCACCACTGTTTAAAACGGTGAAGGAAAACATCGTGAGGAAACCGGCATGTCCAGGAATCAAAAGTTCTACGACATGTGACATCTGCCAACCCGCACTTGGCCAGCGTGGTGGATTATGGCCTGAACCCTCATAGGAGGCCTGTGTCCCAGCAGTGGGAACATATATGGGCTGATGATGATGATGATGATGATATATTGAGTTGGTGGCTAAGGCGATTATACCAGATGCTATTGGGGAACCTTTACCGAGTGCAGAAGATAAAAAGACATGTGAAAAATGAAAAGTCTTTATGCGAAATAAAGACTTTCAATAAAGACCTCAAATAATTAATTCCCCTATTAATAACATTAGATCCCACACTAGTAAAAGAAAATTAAAGGAAAGTACAACAAATGTATTACAAAATATTTATTTATTGTGCTTATGTGTCTACGTGTACTTATAGATATTAACGAAAATATACAAAAAAGCGAAAAAAATAAGCGATGACAATATGATACATCCTAGTATAAATCAATACATCATTTTACTTATAAAAATTATTATCTAAATTACTTGTACAAAATCAAAGTCTCAACTAAGGGCAATAGTTCTAAACGCCAGCACACTTTTCCTCAATCAAAACCTACCACAGTCGAATCTAATAAACTTTATCAATAGCATCCCCGTAAAGTTATCGGCGTAACTGAGAAGCTAGGCACATACTATATGCGGACGGATAACAGTCTACAATTGGCGTAATGAAGACAGACACACGTGGCAAGAGCACACCTCTCGCCGACAGATGTAACCAATTCATAACACGGCATGCACTCACTACGCAATCCATTGCTCGCCGCGCCAGCAGTACAATGACAATGCCATGTCCATACCGATCGATGCACGTCATCAATCACACGTCACGGCGTATGCCACGTTTTACAGTGCGTCGCTATTATTCATAGCACGTGAGCACACCGTGGTTTAATTAACGTCGCCCCTCTACAAAGGCTCATGTAATGATCGATTTTAATTGCGGGGGCCTTATTACGTGCATATTTTCATTGTGAAACAGAAAATATGTATTTGTAGAGGGCGTGACGGGGACGTAATTGAAAATCGGCATGTAACTATGAACGTGAAATAATTAATTGTTTCTATTTGTAAGGGAATGCAAAAATCATTATAATTCAAAATATTATATTCACATAGTATTATATTTTTTTACCTTTAGAGCTCTACATATAGAATAAATATTTATGATAATTCTAAAACCCACCACAGTTTATTTAAGAGTTAAAATTTCTATAACTAAGAAGAATCAGTTTCTTGTCTTCGGAATAAAATATCATCCCAAGCACTTTAGAAACTAAATCATAACATTGAAAAGGATACAATTAAAAAGACAAATTAAAACTCAATACCTTTTATACAATTTAATGAACAAAGTTTACGTTTGTCAGCATTATTTATAGCTTTATACTCAACTAGCTGCGCCCCGCGGTTTCACCCGCGTAAGTCAGTATCCCGTAGAAATAACACGATTATAATTTGCCTATATGTTATTCCACTTGTCCACTGTCTACACACTAAATTTCATTACAATCGGTTCAGTAGTTTTTGCGTGAAAGAGCAACAAACGCACACGCATCCTTACAAACTTTCGCATTTATAATATTAGTACGATTAGTAGGGATTAGTAGGATAGTAGGATAGGATCTACGGTACGATATCGTCAGTGGAAACCTCATTATATAGAACTGCAATTGATCCTGCACGTCGCAACCATACTTTACGAGTTCCGACATGCAGTGAATCAAAAATACATCGGTATCCCCGTGAACACGACGATATCTCCATACGCCAGAACTCTAAACTCCACCGTGCAATATGGCTACAGTCAGAACTTTTCTGCACTCGTGTTGTTAGTGGCGCTTCTCCAAGTCGTAAAATGTCATTGGTGAGACGTCGACACATGATGTCGTTACGACAAAAGTACATCGAAGATCGCGCGATTGTTTTAATAACTACTTCATCATATGGACTTCAAAGTCATCAAACTGTGAAGCATTTAAATGGTATACACATTCTTTGCTAAATATTTTCATCTTGTGTCAAATAGCTCTAGCTTTAATCAATATTTGTCTAAATTCTTCAAATGGAATGGCATTATAATGGTAGCATAAGAGAATTATCTAACTGTCGGAGAAGAAAATCTCTTTTTTTTTGTCCTATCTTCTGTTTACCTCCTCGTGATAATTCTATTGTCTGTCACGACACGATATCGTATGAACGGGCCGCAACTGGGCACATACGTACATGAAATATGCTTGTAGTTTGGTCTAAATTGTCGAACTTCCTTCGGCTAGTATGTCTTCATTACGATTATAATAGTAAAACTTTTCACTATCACAGCCTGCAGGCTGCTACTTCGAACCGATGCTTTAGTTTGAATGAAATATGTAATATTTACGATCTTTTTGTTTTTGTTATGAGCATTTGATAATATAAATCTGTAATTTAAAGGACGAGCTTAGAATTCACAATACAATTTCTTAAAACTGGCTATCACATAAGTCAGTTTAGATGAAACGAAATTTTAGTCGGTTGAAAAAAAACTAACACCTTCTTGAAACACATGATAACATTTGTAAAGTTTTCAATTCATACAAATAATACAGAAAGCTTGGCCTCTGAATACAGAAGTCCGTATTCGTATACTATTTAATTTAAATTATAAAAAAAGAAATATAAAACATTTCCTTGACCGCAAACGGTTTCAATTAAGTGCGCGTCGAAAACACGCCACGTTACACTGTTAGATTTGTAAAACGCTCACCAAATTATTTTCCTGGGTGAAGACTATACCACAATAACTACATAAAACACAGCCGATTATAGTTCATAATAGTATTCTAAAAATATGAAAACGTTGTATGTATATGTTTAAATATATTTTATTTAATTTTATATTTTATTAAATTGTTAATTGATGTAATTGATATTGTAAAAACTTTGACTAGTCTACGATTTTCGAATTTATCGCAAACAACTCTAATTTGAAATTTTAAAACAATACTCAATTCAATTGCTTATAATATAATAGCTGGTAATTGTGTACCTACCCACTTATATTCAACAAATATAAAGCAAGATTCTCAGGCGAGGTAACCACAACCGAAACTCAATTAAGAATACCGAGTTCATTTCCGGACCTTTGTGAAACGTGGCCCCGAAAGCAGCCGAAATTATTCAGATTCAAAGAAATCAAGGGGAGGCACGGTATGCCTCATAATGATTCATTTGCATTCGGGATTCGATTTTGAAATGTGACTAAGAAAAATATGGGCCGATAACGATCACGTGTTGCGGGGAGAAGTGGCATATTTTATTCAAAGAAAACATCGCGACTTCCTTCATTGAGATGTGATTCTACGAAACGTCGAACTTGCAACTTTTGTGACTGTCTCACAACATAAATCAAAATCCACTTGCGAAATAGTTCATCTTTGGAAGGGCTAGTGCACTCTTATTAAGTATTCGGATTGTTATGATTTAAGGTACGTAAAATCACAAAGTAAAGAGACAGCATACTGTTGTACAGCGCCTTTGATGTCGTAGTCGTCGTCGTTTCAGCCGTGGGACTTCCACTGCTGGACAGAGGCCTCTCTCATAGATTTCGTCACAGCAAGAAGAAAAATGTCGTGGTTACAACAACTTGATAATAGTAAATAATAATCGTTAAATAGTGTCCCGAGCTGCTAACGACGTGGAGTATGTATCTCGGGCTCAAACTATCTGTGTAAACGTCTTCGTTGAACGGCTATAGTTGTCTTTTCTCATATTTTCTTATTCAAGTGCCACGAGATTGATAAGTTCTGAGGTTGACAGCCAGCTTTAAAACAATTAATCCCTACGCTTGGACATTGTAAAGAAAAATAAATTTCACACTCCACTACACCGCGTAGTGTGCGAACGCCTTTCGCAATTGCCAGCCCCATTCTAATTCGAACAAATTATAACGGACGCAAGGGGAAATTGGCATCAAGCGGCCGAAAAATTACTTCTGACATCCCACGCGTTTAATCACGACCCTTTGATTTCTTTTCGCCGAGTAATTAATTTTGGAGAGTGATCCTTTCCTTGGCTCGCTTTGAGATCAATGTGGTGGAGGGGCTTTTAAAACTTTTTAAATTCGTTTTGCCAACTCACTGGAGTGAATACTTGTAACTTGATTTCTCTTTAATTTTTCTGTCAAAGAAGGTAAGAATTTAGCGGGTAGTTAATTAAATGTTTCCGTTGTTGTACATACTGGTAGTTTTCATTAGCATTCGGACATTATATAATTGAGTAAATTTAAAATAAGTGGATACTAGGAGTACGTGACATTGAATAGAGTTGAATTACTAGTAACTAGCTAGTTTATTAAAATATGAACTATGCTTAACACTAAACTCTGAAATATTGAAAAGGAAAAAACTTGTATTCAAGAGTTAGTGTGATTTTGTATACGATTCTTTACGCTTTAGTGATGGCTAAAAAACTCTTGACGTTTAATGCAATTACTTTAAATCAAACGTCACAATCATCAAACGATTCATTTCACTCAAAATTTGAATACCCATTTTAACTACAAAAGCGCACGAGTTTATTCAATTAATTTTTTTTTTCATTTTAGCTACAAGAAAAATCTAGAACATTCCGCATTGCAATACTTCCCCAAACAGTATCAAAGGCATTCGTAAACAGTTTCGTACAAATAGGTCAGAAAATGAAGTCGGCTCTAAGCAAATGAAACTCACCACAAAGAGTGGAAAGGCTTTGATCCTCCCCCCCCCCACTCCCCCCCACTCCCTATACCTGTTGCGAGACCAATCAATCAGCGGCATCTTTACCTATTTTCTCTTTTACGTCGCATTTTTCACTCCATTCTTTGTTTACTTTCATTCTTTAGACGCCGAAACAATAGATTCATCTCTCCCCAGGCCTTTGAAATTTAACAGTAACTATCTATACCACTTTTTTATATCGTTAAAGAAACGAGTAGGTACGCAATCCCTAGCTGATTGACTTGTTCAATGAAGCATGTCATATGTACGTAATTTATATTACCTAGTCTAGGGTTAAAGGGTAAATATATAAAAGACGAGGTTTAATAGTATCTAGGTATGGCTGATTTTTACAATTGGGCTAAATTTAACGATTTTAATGTTATATTTTTTTGATGAAACGATTTTTTTTCAATATCATATTTCATATTTGATTATGATATTAGATAAAATATAACAAAATTTTCGTTATAATTTGTCCGAAGTAAAGGTCAAATTTTAATTTTATAATACTATACAAAAAGTCACAGTGATCACCAAATGCCTTTGTGTAAGTATACAAAATCATCGGAAGAAGCCAGTTAAATAAACGGCAAAATCAATAAAACTCAAAGAACAATTATCTAATAACATAGCCATTACAGCTCAGCGGTTCCTATTGCATATTTGATCATGCATTATCGAAATGGCGAACAAACCAAAAATCTCTCATACTTGATCAGCGTACGGTGAGCAAACAAACCGGGTAAATCTCTGTATTCACCCGGCAAAACCGAGTTACAGGTAAATATTTATAACCTCACCGGAAGATTGGCCGGTACGAAACGCCGAATGGTAAAAAAAAAAAATAAACACCCACACACGCACTCAACATGCACGCGAATTTCAACACGATCCCTATGACCGTAGGGTATAAAATCGATCGTTGGGCGATGTATGTTCGAGTGGGATTGAATGCGAATGCTCATGTGCCATTTCAGCCGGCCTTTTCGCGAAATCTTCCGGCGGATTAGAGGACTTAAGTGTGTGTATGTAAAACCGGTGGGCTCGTGCGATATTATTCATGTGAGAGTAAATGGCCGGCTGACAAACAATGTTGCGTATGTGGTTATCACTATTGTGCTGTGGGAATATAAAAGACTGGCGGTAAATAAAATTTTTCTATTAATGTAGATGCGATGTTTTTTTTTCCAAAGGGTCGTTACCGCACACGTATAATCATTGAACGTATGATTATTTTTACTATTTATGAATCGGAACTGAAGGGTCGATTTTAAAATGACCCCTCTCTTATACTATAACAGCACGGTGATTGTTTTTAAAAGTATAAAATAATCTGTACATTATACGTATTGTTTTATCAAGTTGCATTAATATATTCACAAAAAAATAATACAAACATTTTGAGTATGTTTTGTTAAAAAACAACAGAACAAGAAACAGAAATGACAGAAGAGAGTTTAAATTGATCAAAAAAAAGCTTTTCATCTTCAGCCAGTGGCCTTTTAATTAAGAATGAATATCTTGCAAATGGAAGTAATAATTTTCAGTCATAATTTTATTTGTTTAAGTTAAAATTGCATTTCATACAACCGTATTTTTAAAGACTTGGCTATACTACGCTTGAACTTATTCATTTATAATCTAGGACAGCATGCCAATATATATATATATATAAGTACTATGGCTAAATGATAATTTTATATTGTTATCTTTATGTCATAGCGGGCAACTGAGCTGGTGGTTCGTCTGATGGTAAACGATCACCACCGCCCATGAACATTCGCAGAGGCTCAATATAAATAGCAATAAGGATAAGGGATAAGGAAAGGATTGATTAGAGGAATAAAGGAAAGGAATGAGAAGGGTAAGGAAAGGGATTTGGGCCTCCGTTATATTGTCAATATAATTAATATTTGGATTGTAATTATACAAAAAGGCTGTAAGATAATGCGGTCATAAAGGCATGTTATATTTTAAAACGTTACCAACCAATGAAACTCTTCAGCTTTATAATATTAGTATAGAGTACAAGACGGGAGTACGGGAGATGCTAAAAGTCTACATTCAACGTAGGTACATCGGTGCCGGCTGCGGTACCTGGCTGAGTCAATTTGATCACGATAACTGCGTTCCAACTGTCGCAGACCGACCGCGGCCCGCTTTTCATCCGAGTCACGGAATTACTGCCGCCCGTTTTGTAGCGACGAGCGATAACAATACGCTTCAAGCGTAACGCTTGAGCGGAAATTTAAAATATGAATAGTGTTTAAAAACAATGACAGTTTTTTTCATAAATCACTCGTTCCTTAAAAAATATTAATCGTGCGCAATGTAAAGTAAAGAGTTAAATGATAAGATGAATAGTACATATTCGAATTTTAAATATTATATAAGTAGCATAAATATATGAGATTATTTAAATTAAGTCGTGTAATATAACAAAACCATAATTATAGACTGCGATTAATGTTGATAGACCCTAACATTTGCTTTACTTCTCACCATACCAAATTCTATGATAAGTCTTTTGTTGAAACGGCTATCTGACTTTAAAATTCTTCGACACAAGATGTCGGAGTAGCTGGCTACCTCTATTTAATCCTTCAAAATGCTTTTATGTAAACACTTCTCTAGCTTAGCTTAACAGCAAGAATTATATATTTTTCATTATTTATTCTACATTTTCAGTGTTTATATTACTTTCGTTTTCAGTCAAATACGCGCGTAACGTTTATGTTATATAATATCTTTATTCATTACCATAGGCAGCCTGGAAGAGATCGTTATTAAGCTATTAGCTTTTGTACTTTATTAATCCCTTTTTTATACTTGTAATTGCATTTTAAATTGCAGTGGAACAATAATTCGCAAAAAGTGTACAAATGAAGAAAGTATTATTCATACAATTTAACGTATCCTCGCTATAACTGTGACGTCACTCCATCGCAACCGCGGGCAGAGTTCACTAAGAGGTGTTTGTATTGAAATTGATTTATGGAAATTCTCCGTGAAGACGCTTCAGCCAAGAGTCACAGACTCTCGATTTGTTAGAACGAATCTAATGTTTTATTTTTACTATAATCATATTGATATATATGACTTAGTTTTATGTTTAAAATAGGCTCTCATAGAAACGTTATAACACTTATAACACTGTAGACAGGAAATATTATTATAATAAAAGATATAAAAGTAAACGTTAAAAACGTGATTTATTCATTTCATGTATAATATTATAATAGCCAGTTTGCATGGCTTTAACTAGACTTAAAAAATCATATCGATTCCTATAATATTTACATCGATATATAAAAAATAACATGTAAATAAATACTCACAAAACAAGATATCACTGACATCAAAACTTCCAGCGCTGCCAAGTAAAATATAAAACAATTGCAGCCACCATTTTCCCAGTTTTTACTATGAATGATAAACAATGGGGATTGTTTGACGATTTATACTATACCATATTCTGTAGTCATTGCATTCATCGATTAACTGCTCGAATTAGTATGGCGAGTCACATCTGTGGTCTTATTATATTTCAATATTGCGATTGCTCTAGACAACCCATTCGTTTAGTGTACATTGCGTGCGAATTGTAATAATATAATTTTGAATTATTTTTACATATTATTCAAATTTATCATTGAAAATATTTTTATAAATGGTACTATGATGTATGTGACGACTGCATATTACGATTCCGGGTAAAAATGTTTCAAAATTAAATTAATTCATATTATATTAATATGTCGTCAACGTGTTGATAAAATGGCAGGGAAATATTTAATATTTGTCCTTCTAACTTAAATTTTTTACCGTTAACAAAACAAACGATATAGAATCCACTAAATTATCTAAAAAAGATCCAGTTTAACCATTCGTATACAAATTAAACATTACATCGTTGCTCTATTTATATACAAGACTTTACGCGTAAAGAAAAGAGGAAGAAGTAATGTACTCCAAACATCGCGATACTATCGCCGGGTCCCTAATGACGTCCCAGGTGCATTCCCGCCAACGCAGTTTCGCGACTAGCCATTTATGTTATTGCAAAGTTATTATTACATTGTGACAGTGGAGAATTGATGAGAAACGTTTTAAATTTTTCTTTCGGCAACACTGTCGCAATGTGAAACTCAGCTGTTTTCGCGTTAACGTTTAAATAACAAATATAATATTTGACAATGTTTAAAATAGTTACTGTATGTACCTATGTGGGGAAGCAGGATTTGTCTCATATCAATTATTTTATAGAGCACATTTATCGTTTAATTATTTTAGCAAATATTTTGACGCATTTAGACTCATAGCATTATGACCGACGGAAAGGGTCTGGAAGTACCGATGACTTATTTTTTACTTTACTTATATGCAATGTCTGCAATACCTATACGTAAAAATCAGCTACGAGAAAATACCTTAAGTTTTATGTGGGATTTTTGAATGTGGGAGTCGAGCACGCTTCGGCATGGATTGGGACAGCTCACACCGGAGAAGTTAATAGAAAGAAAGAAGAAAGTGGAAAGAAAGAAAGATCATACACACCCACATAAATTTGGAGTGAAATAGTAGCATGCTTCTGTGTTTGTTCGGTGAGTGGGGGAACCGGGAGCCGGAAGCTGAAGAAGCATTTCCTCACACTTCCCAGTCCATTCCTTTATTCCTCTCGTCAATCCTTTTTCCATACCTTTCCATTGAAAGTCGCCAATCCATTTGCATTAATACTGCAAATAATCTTACGACTCTGTGAATGGTCGGTGGTAGAGCTTACTATCAGGCGACCCATGAGCTCCATTGCCGACGATGACATAAAAAAATTCCTCGATCACCTGATTGTTGTCTTGTAAATTATTCATTTGACCCAGGCATAGGCGGTGTAGGTATATACAAACACTACTCGTAATCTACTGTGTTTTTGCACAACGATATAAAATGTCACAAGTAAAATATAAAGACGGATAATTATTTCTTGAAATGGTTGTTTAATACGATATTAGACGAATATATTTTAACGAAGGATTAAAATAATGATTCTTGGGCAAATAAAGTCTCAAATACCAAAGCGGGAAAAAAAAATAAATAAATAGACTCAAATTGTTTTGAGTCTTTCGACAGCACATACCAACAAAATATCGCCGGAATTCCAGATGCATCCACCTACTTCAATATTAACGAATCCAGCAAACGAACACGTAGCCATCCATAATTTAATTCCAATTCATAAACGAAACGTGGACTAGGACGAGAGATTCAGCTAGCCATCTATTATAGGAGCGTACATACAATATGGTTTTCTAATACCATTTACGGTTCGAACGTTCGAGAACGCGAAAAGCGGCTGGACAAATTTACGGGAGTTCGCAATCGACCGGTCCAAGTTTATTATTAATAACCTGAGTATTAACATCGCAAGCGCCGCAACAACACGGAACATCCATTTCCTCAAAGTACAGATATTACTCATCCCCATTATATAAAGTTATTGAAGCTCGCGATGCGGATAACTTGCTTACTTCCTTTTAAATCATTTTAGAGCTTTACCTGTAGCGTTCATACAAAGTTTAATTTTATAAAAAGTTTTTTTATTATATTATGTTTAAACCAAAGTAAATCTCCCTTTGTATTATTAATTAACATTAAAACTTACATTGTATCAAACTCTAATACAACTAAGCTCGTAATGTTTCATTATAATTATATAATTAATGTTGTAAGTATAGTAATAAGTAATTAACGCATTTGTGTAAAACAAAACCCGTATCAAGTCTGTATAAATAGAATGAAATTAAAATGCGAAATTTAAATGTACAAGAATCTAATATAATACATAGTTATATTAAACGTTACCTACATTCGTTACAAGAACATTACTTCATTCAATAATTATTTGCTACAACGTACAAATAAATAACATACCAACTATATTATAAAATTATAACCATTGTTCGTGAAAATAATCCGGGTATTAATAAACAGAGGCAGTTTCAGAGGCACATAACGTAACATACCTGAAATTTTCACGTTTTCTATACGACATGATAATGTGAAAAATATATTTCATCATCCGCACATATAATACTATCAAATTGAAACTCACTTGAATGGTAATTTAATATAATGGTAATTTAATATATGTAATATTTCACATATTACATTACGTTGCGAAACATAAGTCATTATCATATGTATTCGTTTTAGGTTATAAATGCTTATACATCGTATACATCTAAAATATTAAAACATGCTCACGACAGTACCTAAACAGTGTCCCGAGCTGTAACAAACATCATCGTGGCGTATACAGCTCGGGCTCTTCTTGTGTATCGTGGCGACTATATGGATTATTAGACTGTGCTCTAAGTCTAGTGTCTTTAAGCGAGATTCATACAAAGACCAATAATACAAAATTAGAAAACGTGTGTGATTGTAGTCGCTTTTTTATATTAATATTTTACAAAACATCAGTAAAATATCATCTGTGTATATCTTTCTTTCAATAAATACATTTTCAATTAAATTAATGAGAACCTTAAACCATTTTTTATTCATTAATTAATTAATTCAGTCTCCATCTCGTATTTTAAAGCCCTAGTTATTCCTAGCTATTTGCTAAATAGAGTAGCATAATGCATTTCATCTTGGAAAAGCACTCACATGCGATTGAACTAGTTTTTCTAACTAAAACTCCATAGGCGGCAGTTCTTTAGAGTGTGCTACCTACTTATTATATACGCGTAAGGATTCATGGTTAATTTTCTCTAGGAATAATTTCGTAACGGTTGATTGGATATGGGTGAAATTTGTGCCAAAGATGAGACTTACACGGGAAGAAAAAAGTATCTAAACTATCTTCGGAAGAATAAATTAACAGCTTGGAGACAAAACATTATAGAGAGATTTTAAATTATAATTATTGCCCGATTACTGGTCCTCACAATTTGCAGTCTGTTCTTTTATTCCCGTCGTCAAGTCTTTCGCCTTTCCTTACGTTTCACCAGCTCGGTAGCCCGCTCTGACAAAAAAAAAGTGTAAAGTAATATTAAAGCAAATTATAGACTGCAATGGATGGATTATTTATGAAGAATTCTTTAGGACTTACAGTCCCATAACATCAAGTTAACAAGAACATTAAAGACATTACTTACAATTAGTTTAATACCCTACACTGTTATTATACATTAGACTTCACGTGAACTTGACTCCTTGTCTTGACTGTGATAATTTCAATTAAAAATAATATCATGGATCAGTACAACATTTTTACATTCTATATGAATATATTTTTCAACCGATTCGCGCAAAGTAATCATTTCCGTACTGAACGAGTGCAAAATAAAACATGGGAGGCGCAACGTTCTTACATGGCATACCACTGGACAGTTTCCAAAGTTGCCTGATTAAAAACCAAACCGAAATGAAAAAACTTCCGCCAACAAACTCGCTCGGATTCCACATTTATTTTTATCTTATTTGTTTTTTTTTTTTTGTTTGTGCATACAAATTTGGTTAATGGGCAATGTGAATATCCGAAAAGTTTGGGCAAAGCAAAACAGATATCAAGTGGGAGCGCATTAAAAGTTTTACACATAGGAATGCCGTTTAGCGAGAAAAAAAAGGTATACATTAGTTTTGGAGATTATCGAAATTGAAAAGTTCAACGATACAAACAATATTTAGCATCTGTTTAAAATCCCTCGTAAATGTAGTTATACTGCAATGAGAAGCTATAAGATTACAATGGAACTTACGAGCTGGTGGGTTACCTGGTGGAGGGTATAAAGGACAGACTGGGAAGTGGGAAGGAACATGACACGGGCCTCCGGCTCCCCTATTCACAGTTAGACTTCACATGCCACTACTACACACCATACTTCCGTGGAGGTGCAATATATGCCCCGGTGCGAATTTGCACAATTCGCGCTGAAGCGTGCTCGACTTCCGCATACAGTCATATTGCTTGAATAATATCATTTTTAAGAGTTAGCGTAAATACACCGACATTTTTAGGTGTGTAATGACCACATCGCACCCACAATCAAACGTACTACCATGTTCTATGGTCCCAGCAAGCCAAAACAAACATACTACGTAAATATGCTAAAACCGAATAAACAACATCCGCGGTCGAAACTAAATCAAAAATAACACCGAGATTAAGCAAAGCAAGCGAACTCTAGTCCTCTCAGACCTTTGGTTCGAAAACCGCCGGCGGCTATACGTAATGGAATAAAAACATAAAAAGGCATTAACTTCCCTGCCGTGGGCGGATAATTCCGACACATTCAAGTGGTTTAAAGCTTAACTACATTTGTTAGCAAATATTTTTTTTAACACTAAAACTTGCCGTTTGGGAACTGGGGTAAATTATGCGTTAATTTTAAATAAAAACTAAAAAAACATGTTGTTCGTAAATGGTTACGGTAAGGTTATATCCTAGGCATTTAATTAAATAAATCTACTATATAAAAATGAGTCGGGTTTTCCTTCCTGACGCTATAACTCCAGATAGCACGAACTGATTTCCACGGTTTTGCATTCGTTGGAAAGGTCTCGGGCTCCGTGAGGTTTATAGCAAAGAAAATTCAGGAAAAATTTTAACAGAAAAGCGGAAAAAACGAAGCCATCTGGTGGCGAAACAGAGTTCGCCGCGTTTGCTAGTAGAATATAAAAAATTGATGGTAAGAATAACTATATCCCATATCCCCAATAAAAACCAATGGTCAATGAGATAAAGAGAAAATTTATTTCTAATTTTTTGTTCGATATTTAAAAAAATTATTGCAAAATATTACATAATTCGTGTCATGTTATAAAGTCATATAAAGGTTAAGGTTTTAATTGCTCATCGTGCCTGCAAAAATACTCAACACATACGAGACTTTAATAGCACGCATGTAAAATATGCTGCAATGATTTCATCATACTGTAACATTTACTTTTTAGCTATTCTACATATTCACATTGCGTTATTAAAACAAACGTGTAATTCCAAAAAAGCTCCTCTAAAAGACAGTCTTATTATAGGTATTGATAGATAGATTAAAACTATCTCAAAGTAGTATCCATCCTGTTTATTAACACACAAGAGTCCGGACGCGAGATCATATCGCAAACTCGGCGACATTGAATTATTTGCACCTTCTAATGAACAAGTAATCAACATCCACACTCGACGGCAAACAGATCTCCCCTGCACGTAGCCGTTACTTAAACAAATTAATTACGATTCAGTGTAAATCTCACGACAAATCCCGAGTTTGAAAGAGTAGTGGCGGACGGCGACGTGTGTAATTTACTAATGCACGTTGCCGAGTACAGTACGCCACGAAATGAAACCTGGCTCTCGGCCACGTTCATAAGCTTAGCGGGAATAATTAAGCAGCCGTATCGTATTTCAAAGTGAGATAAACATATTTCTATCCTTTACAAATTTTCAAATATTCTTATTGTAATTAAGAGCTCATGTTATAATCTTGTAATATGCTACTAATATCACAGTATAAGGAAAAGTATTTTATATTTATGAATTTCAAAGTTTTGTACAGGATTCGTGCGTTTATTTTAGTTATATTCGTCATCATCTCTTCTTTTTTGGTACATCGTTATTAGGCCTTCATTCAAATAAATTTTATACAACAATTAACTTCATCCAGGAGAAGGGATATATAACTGAATGTAGATATAACGCTTAAAAATGATTGCAAGCCGCAGTTTCACCGTCGCCATGGCCGCTCCCGGATCACGTTGGCACCCGTCGGAGTGTACTCTTGCTTCATATTTGCAGCTTTCATTACAGTTATTAAAAACTGTTGCAAAGATCGCATCTATATTAATAATGGGCGAAGAATGTTAGTGTTCGTCGTTCTTAAAAGTCTCGGAACCATTTACATATATCTATTATAATTATTTCTTTAAAAACAATCAAGTTTTTCATTTTAGAGCTGACTAAATGAAAATTTTACAGTTGCTTCCTTAGGTTGATTGCTTATTAACTATCACAATTGAAGATTTTTATGAATTTTATAAATGATTTATGTTAAGGTGATACAATAGAAATGAAAAACTGTATCATAAATATCAGGTATCAGTTTTTACCAGTTTGCTTCAGTATTTATATCACACCCAACTGTAAAACCTTCGTGAGATAAAATAACATATAGGTTATTCTTTAACTACGAAAAAATTGAAAAAAGCAGTGTATTGTTTTCTATCAACAACATTTATACTATCATCATCATTAAATATCCATCATTATTTTTTCTGCAATGAAAATTCCCATACGCCGCACAGTCTTTTTGAGTTTTTCACAGTACCAAAAATACATTGCAATCATGTGTCCCAGAGCGCTTGGGGCATCAGATACTACGCGATCGGTGTCCTACCGAACAGTGTTAATAGCATCCGATGTAATTGAAAATTGACCTGCCCGGGGCGTTTGGAAAACGTGATTTAATATGAGATAAGTGAAAACAGGCGGCCAGCGTTATAACTACGTACCGTATATACAGTATGTGAGCTTGTATGACGGCTTTTGTAGAAAACAACGGGCGTGGAAATTGGAAGGCGAATGTTCTTCAATTTATTAATGGCACGCCGTCTTTATTGGAGACACAAAAAAGGTGATATACGTGACGTTTTGAAAGTACAATCTTGGCTTTTCGGAACTCTTTCGTCACATTTTATAGCCTGCCTAAGCTAGAGCATTTCGTATGTTGTTGAGCTGATTAATTATCTTTGTAAGAAGAAGTTTCCTGTATCATTCCAGACAATTTTCCGGCCTTGATTCTTATCTCAAACTTACTAACTAACTAACTCTCAAAATTTTCCTTGTATGAATGAACTTTGAAAACCATTTGTGAGTTAAACCTTTAGTCTTTATCATAATATATAACAATTCATCGATGAATATAATATGAGTAATCAAACATCTACATTCATCAATCATCTACACCCATCTAGACCAATGATAGAAATGTAATTTGTGCCCAAATCGCACAGCTGAAATCAAATCAAACCAACCGTCAGTTTAAAATAAAGTTCCCACATATACACCAAAGTGAAGTCGAAACGTAATGAAACCCTACACAGTTGCCCCCAATGGCATTCAGCGGGATCTTACCCAAGACTAGTCAAGTTCTCTCATAAATAAAGTTGTTGAGAGTCCTCCATACTCGGATACGACAAGACGACGACGAATATCATTATACTATCCTTTATTCATGTCTTCATTTTACTGTAACGAGTGTTTCATGTACATTACTCGCTTTTCATTATAAACCCACAATGGATGTGAAGCAAGGTAGGCATTGTATTTTACAGTTGTTTATTATATCGTATGAAAATAAGGAATAATAAGAGATGCGCCGTCGTCAAGTGCTTTTTACAAATGTTGCATCTGCTATGCTGATGTTTGTGCTTTGTGACTTGTTTAACCGCTTTGTAGTTTATAATTGTTACAATAACAATAATTTAATGTGTCCAATCATATTTCAAATGTCTTCACCGTCTGTGTCGTTATTGTTTGTTTCTTTAAGTTGTTACATAAAAGCTCTAAAATGAATTACGTCGCTACATACAAATATATTTTGCGTAGACGTAAAAGTATGTAATGCAGTGGTGGCTCAGTGGTGAGAACCTCGGACTTCAAATTCGATAAGTCGGGGTTCGAGAACGGGCGAGCGTGCAGGAAATAAATTGATTTTTCAATGTATCTGCGCATGTAGATAACATCACCACTGCTTAAAACGTTGAAGGAAAACATCGTGAGGAAACCGGCATGTCCGAGAATCAAAAGTTCGACGACATATGACATCTGCCAACCCGCGCTTGGCCAGCGTGGTGGATTATGGTCTGAACCCTCATAGGAGGCCTGTGTCCCAGCAGTGGGAACATATATGGGCTGATGATGATGATGAGACGAAAAAGTGTCACCTATTAATATGCAAATAGAATCGGTATTTAATAACTCATATAAATTATGTGCAGACAAGCGTCTGGGCACTGAATATTCTTGCAATGATATTCTGAAACAAATTTATAGTAGCAGTTTAATTAAACAAGTACAGTCTCCACCTCATGGCAATAGACACACTTTGGCCATAAGCTCATGTAACAAGCACAGACGTGTCACCATGTTGACGAAAATAGAAACTCGACGGGACCAAGTATTGTCGGAGACGTGACTTCTAATAACTCTAAACATTATCCTCTCATCGAGAATTGTCACATACGTTCTACACGAAAACGCTAATGTAACAATTACCTACTATGGTAACATAATAAATTATACTGTTTGAAAGCCGAAAGTTATACTATTTGAAAGCCTAAACCACCAAATCGATTTGGATGAATTTGGAGAGAGATAGTTGAAGACTCGATAAAGGATATAGGATAGTTTGTATCCCGGAAACCCTACGGGGACGGAAGCTGCGTGACAAAAACCCCAGGACCGTCCATATTTTACTCTGAAGCCCAAAGTATCAAACGTTGGCACGTGTCAAATGGCAGTTTGCGATAAGCATTTTTAAAATTTCCAGAAACCTAATGAGGCCATATCTACCAGTACACGTACCAAATATTTGCAAGCTTATGATATACCTACAGGATTAGCAAATGTATGTATTTGCTCTGGACATTCACAAAGCCTGATTCACGTTCCATTCGATTCGATTATAACTTTTTTTTACGAGTATTCTAGATTAAAGAATGGCAGGGAGAATTAAGTGTTGAGGGTGGATGGAACAAATTTTATTAGCATCCGGCGATAGTGCTTAGCCGGCTAATCAAAGCAGGTAACACTACGCCGGCAGCTGATTGCTTATCGATCGGCGCACTGTCTGCCCCTTATTATTGTTCTGTCATTGGTCGCTTTCGTAATGTGTGATCTATAGATATAATAAAATAAAGACCAGACTATTCATGTGCCTTATTATTATATTAATATTAATATTTTATAAAAAGAGAAAAAAATCTGTTTTCTCTTATCTGTTCTGTGTATCAGTTACGTAAGTACCACTAAAGAGCCTATTTTGAAAAACTCCTATATGGTGATAGACTTACATAAGGTTCAACTTATAGACATTACCTACATTATGTTTGGAAACACATATTAAGGCTAGCCATATATATAACCAGGTGATAAAAATTAACACGTGAATATTCAATTAACACCAACATATTCAATTAACACCAACTTTGTATTGTAATAACCTCTTGATGGAACTACATTTACATACATTTTTTTATTAAAATCCATTCACCTGACGATGATGTTCCGAAAGCAGTCGTGACTTTTCGTAATTAATTCAAATTTAAAGCGTGAATAAAAACAGAAGCTAGTGAAAAAAGTGCTTTTTGTTTAAATAATCAAAAACGTACAAATTAATGAAGCGAATATGTCATTATATAAGGTGTCATTCGATAAATTTTTCGTTAAAATAAATAGAAGAATTATATTAGAATAAATTGTAGATAAATAAGAAAAAATAACAGAATAGATGTACGCTTCTAAGTCAAGTATCTACACTCTTAGAAAATTCATAAAGTAGGTTCGTAATTAAATAGTCCTCACCAGCGAAGCCAAGGACGAATATAATATATAGAAGATACTAGCTGCTCCCCGCGGTTTCACCCACGTAAGTCCGTATCCCGTAGGAATATCGGGATAAAAACCAATGTGTTATTTCCAGCTATCTACGTTCCAAATTTCATTGTAATCGGTTCAGTTTTTGCGTGAAAGAGTAACAAACATACACACAAACTTTTGCATTTATAATATTAGTAGGATTATTAAGACGCGTGAATGCCTATGTTCTATAATATATATAATGTAATCAGTCAAGGAACTTGTAACATAACGCAAAAATGCCACTTCAAAATTAAACACATCATGGGGAGTTACTATGACGTCTTAAAGCGATACAAACTCTATATAGCACTATATAGGAAAGATTTTTTTTTTTTTATGGCAGGGCAAGCAAAGGAGCAGGTGGGCCACCTGATGTTAAGTGGTCACCACCGCCCATAGACACTTGCAACACTAGAGGTGTTACAAGTGCTTTTCCGGCCTAATAGTAGTAAGTAATAGACACTGGAATTAGTACTGCCTTAAGACGTCATGGTAGCCCCCCAGAGTTTAGGATGTATAGAGCATGGATTTGTACACCCGAACAATACTCACCTATTCCATATTAAGAAGGAAAAACTAGAACACTTTTATACACTTCTTATTATATTTAAAGTTTATGTGTATTATTTTTATATACAAGTAAATAAATTTAAAAATTTACCTATTTATATATTATGTATGCACTGTATTATAATAACTATGATATACGTAAATGGTAAATGGTGTAAATCATTTCCACATGTAACCTCTAAAAAATGTATCACACGAAACTATCATAAAATCGTTGCATTGAACATCGCACGTAGTATGGTTACTGAATAGTGTATAATTTGCTTCATAGGCTTCATACGTCGCCATTAAATCTGTCGCTTTGCCCTTTGTGCTGTTCGCCGATGGTCCAATAATATCTATAGTATAAATTGAATTCTATTTATTAAATATTTTCTTTTTAGTAAAGGGGTAAAAAACCTACACACTATAAAAATAAAAACAGAAATTCATTTTGCGAAATGTACCTATATCTAATTCACGGACTACAAAAAATGAAATTAAATAGTTATTTTTCATTAACCTAATAAATTAACTCAATACAGACTCGGACAAACTTTTAAAATCGAACTTTAAACAATAAAAACAATGAATACTTTAAGTTCTCTGTACTTCAGACTTAAATTGTTAAAGGTTAATCTGAAAATACCTATTGATAAATATTTAAATATCGAAACCGAATTAATAGCGGTCTGCAGTATAAATACCTAATTAAATAGATTTTGTACTGATACAATAATTATCATGTGTTTGATTTTAGACGCATATCGTTTTACAAAGTGGTTAGTCCGTAACTACGCGGAGTTAAATAATGTTTATATTAGTTAAACTATACGATAACAACAAAACATACGAGTATAAAATTGTTTCTCGTAATCACAACTACCTGGGAATTAATAGATTAATTTAGACGTAATAATGTATACATTATATATCTCTATCATTACTTTAAAAAAAAATCAAATACTAGCGTAAATCAAACACAAGAATTACCACATAAACGCTATTAAAATGTGCATGTGACAGTTCACGGTAAAAATAAAACACCCTCTATTATGAGTTATTGATTGAATAAAAAAAAAACAACTATCCTCTAACTTGTCCCACAAAATTAAGGCCACCGCTCACATGCTAAGAATAGTACACACCCTCAGCCCAGTTGCACCGGCTCAGCGGAGCTTCGGCCATTCGTGTAACTCGTGTGTAGCGGGCCTTATGCACCATTGGCTTAGACGTTGGAGCGTGTGCGTTCGCATCGGTGCGTATGGCTAACGTACGCCTATGTTCTATGATATATTATTTAATATGATACACTGGGTCGAGAGGACTGTCTCCAATACTACTTAATATAATACTAGCTGTGACCCGCGGTTGAAACCGCGTAAGTCCGTATCCCGTAGGAATATCGGTATAAAAAGTTGCCAATGTGTTATTTCAGTTGTCCAGCTATCTACATACCAAATTTCATTGTAATCGTTTCAGTAGCTTTTGCACATATAAACACATATATCCTCACAACTATTACTAGGATAGGGCTATGCGAATATTAAAAATACTGTGTCCTGCGGTTTTATCTACATCTAACATGATGCTATATAAACAGTTTCAGAAATGGACTAATCAACGCAAAAAAAAATATTAATTCAAACCCCTGAGTTCCCGAGATAAACGGGTTTAAAATATGTAGATTTTTTTTTATGTCATAGCGGGCAACTGAGCTGGTGGTTCGCCTGATGGTAAGCGATCACCACTGCCCAAGAACATTCGCTAAGGTAGTGCCTCTGCGAGTGCGCTGCCCGCTTTTATGGGGTAAGGAAAAAGAAAAGGATTAACGACTGGAAACAAGGAATAGACTGGGACGGGTGAGGAAAAGGTAACGGGCCTCCGGCTCCCCCACTCACCGCGCGAAACATAGTGGCATGCCACTATTTCACGCCCGTTTTCCGTGGGGGTGTGGTACTTCTCCGGTGCAAGCTTGCCCAATTATTGCCGAAGCGTGATCGACTCCCAGAGTAATAATTTTCCTTTTTAGTTTTTAATTTAGTTTGAGACACCAAAATTACTCAATATAGCCTTGATAAACGTTAAAGTAAAGTTCACATACAATATATACCATACCATAAATACTCGGTTGTTATTTGGTTGACTAAATACTTAATTACTCAACAATCTATTACGGAGAACTTCCTTACATTAATGTATTACCAAATTCTCTTGTACATTTTCATCGTCTTGTATGTACAGTATCTGACTACAAAAAAGTAATGCAAATCTATAATCTATAGATATATAGATTTGGCTGAAAATTAATGCAGAGGTAGCGTAGAACCAGGGCACGGACATTGGAAGATTTTCATCTCGGTAATCCCACGGGAACGGAAACATGCGAGGAAAACCCCAGGGTCTATTTTTCCTCCGACTACGCGAGCAAAGCCGCGGGCGGAAAGCTAGTCATATAATTAGTTTAGTAGTAAATTATCAGTCCGTACCTTTCTTTTAGCAAAAACTTATGATAACACAGAGCACCTTCTTGAAATACGAACATAAATATAAAAGTTCTTAATTACGGCTATTAAAAAATACTCGCTGTACACACACACACACACACACGCACTCACACACGTACATACTCAAACTCCTCCACTTATAGGCAACTCAGTATATAGATATTTATTTATTTTTCTTCTCTATTGTATTCAATTATAATTATTAATAATAATGCTGTCAAATGGCTCAAAATGTGAATCTACTTTAGAAGTAAGCTGTTTCTTCTAAATACAGGTTGCCCTGCAATCTAGCTAGGGAAACATCGGCTTGATATATGTAAACTTTAAAAATATATGTAAGACAAACCGTTTATATAAACTAAATTGTAATTGCTATAAATTGTAAATTTAAAAGTGTCAAAAATGTATGTATGTATGTATGAAATAAATTGAATTGAAATTGAAAAATTGAAATAATTTTGTTGTATCCATCTTGTTAAATGAGACAGAAATTAAATTAAAATTAAATTAGTTCCGAGTACACTTTTACGTGCACATAAATAAGCTATCACATAAAAATACTTATTTAATAATTACTTTACTTATTTAATATGCAAAACCTAATATCAATAATTGCCACCAGCTCAGGCAATTGATGTTCCACCAAAAGAAGTCTCTAGAAAACGGCCGAGAGAATGACGCGAGGCCAAAGAGCGAGCAATACATATAAAACATTTGTTACTCGCACAGAGATCGTATATCCGACAATATCATCTTGTGAGCCGACGTACCATGAAATACGTCTTGAGTGACTCGACATAAGGTGCCGTTATCGGGGCCGTGATGGTGGCGCAGCGAACGATACGCTCTGGTTGTTTTATCGCTTGCGGAATAATATGTTAATACACGCTTTATTTTATTCAAGTGATTCCATAGGTTGCGGTTTCAATAAAAAAAAACCATCAGGATTTATAAACATGTCGTTAAATTAATAGTAAAATTAAAATTAGCTTGAAGGTACAACTGGAGTAATTGAAGTGTCAAACTTTTTATACTTAGATAATATATTTTTTTCTAAATCGGTATAGCATATAACAACATAACAACATTATTGAGTACTAAGCAGCTGTTACATACGTACTGCAGTGGCTACAAATTATAAATATGAAACCGAGATACTATTAAAAAAATAAATTTAAAAAAGATAGTTCATTTTCTCATACCTTTTATTTTGCACTAGCTGTTCGTCCCGGCTTTGACCGTGGTACATATTTCCCTCAGCGAAGTTGCAGCTTCCTAATAGTAACGAAAGTTCTGAAATCGATCCAGCGATTTTTGCACGAAAACGTTACAAACATACGGAGAATACAAAAGTTACCTCTTTATAGTATGTATTAGTGTATTTTAATTTCATCATTAAAAACCGATCCTGAACTAGGTAACTGAATAACTGAATATTGTCTCAAATTCCCTACTCCTTATTAATCTTACCATATTACCCCAAATTTTTGTTTTTTAATAGAAATAAAAAAAATATAGCATGTAACCGCTTCTCACAGCGGCGGACGACACACCCACAAACTCCCGGCTCACACAACTGAAACTTGCCGAAAGTAATATTTTATCCCGCCAACCAAATCATGAAACTTCTTTCACAGTGATTTGATGATATTGCACTTTGACGAATACCGTAATCGGGATTAGGGGGGAAAAATAAAAACAAGATGGATGACGTCCTCAGACGAGGGGCCTTCCGCCGACGAGCCGGCCCGCACGAAATGCGAGGGGAGTCATTTGTGTCCTTTTTATTAGGTTCTTCAAATCTGACGTAAAGCTAAGTATAAAAAATTGCTCGCTCATTGAATGAGAGACGGTGATCCGTGCATATCTTTGAATGGAAACTCTGTGTGGGCTCGAATCAGTTTACGTTTTGTAATGCTGGCAAAATAATTCATCTCCGGTACCAAGAGTAAACTATCAAAATCGCTTAAATTTACTTCAACTTTTGCAAAGTAAGCTTATAAACAGTGAAGGAACGTAATTAACACTAAATTACGTTCCATCTCATCTGACGATAGAGAACGTGTTTCATTGTATGATAACAAAAATTACACACATACATTTCATAATTCCACGTAACGGGGTATCTACTAAATCTATTTTTATAGTTATACAGATACACATACTTTCACTATCTATTTCAATACGAAGGTACCATGTACCTTACCTTAGAGACCATACATAAATCTGAATCATGTACAAGTCTAATAAAGTTGTGATGGCATCACAAAAGTGTTGTATTTTTTTCTAAAGCACATAAAAAACACTATAAAAATATGCTAGTATTGTTGTACATTCGCTCTTCACGTGATATATTCACGTGAAATTCCGACATCACAGCTCTAATATCACAAGAAGTGCTTTTAGCATTATTCAAGAGATTTTATTACTTTTTCTTTATTGCTATTCTTGTTTTAAGTATGCTTTTTCTTTTGTGCCGATATCATTCGTGTGTGATATGATTATTGCGTTTTGTATTATTTGTAACGCAATGTGTCTCAACGAATCATTTTATTAAAAAAAAATGTATAATACAATTCAAAAGGAGTGAATATGGAGGTATAATCATATGTTGTGTAATTCTATGCCTCGTCTTCTTCGTTTTAAAATATCAACATGCATTCGGTGATCGCTATATTATAAATATATTTTTTTATTTGTTTCATCCCGTTTCGACAACTCAAATTTTGCACTTATTAAAGTTTAGTAATAAAGCTATCGCATCTTTTGGAATACGATTTAAAAACGCGATGGAAATATGAATAAGGTTTGAAAAAGTTATTGAGCATATTGGTTTGGAATACGACCCACGAAATAGACACACATTTAAGACATTTTGTGCTGTTATAAAGGGGATAGAATATTTATCCTCAAACCATTCTAAAAACACGTGTTCATTCTGATCGATGAAAATCAAGTGATAAGTTTTTACAATGTAAGGATAGCTTTATATTGACACTAAAAGTAGTTTTTTCGTGTTTCAATAAAAAAATTAAGCAATATTAAATCTTAAGTGTATTTTTTCTTCTGTCACTTAGAAAGACAGTACCTTAATATAATGAAAAGTGAAGCCAAGTACAATAATATAAAACAATTTCGTTTCTTGTACTCTGACTTTCTTGAATCAAGTGAAATATGCCCAAAGACCTAAAAAAATTCGTTCTGAAATATAACTCAAGAACGGTTAAACCGATATTGATGAAATTTGGTACATGATAGCTTTTATCCTATACTGTTTATCTTAGAAATTCCACGGGAACGAGAGCTATGTCGGGAAACCTCCGAGTCTATTTTTTCCTCCCACTTCCCGGGCGTAACCGCGGACATAAAGCTAGTATAACATACTAGCTGCGCCCCGCGGTTTCACCCGCGTAGGTCCGCATCCCGTAGGAATATCGGGATAAAAAGTTGTCTATATGTTATTCCAGTTATCCAGCTCTCTACATACCAAATTTCATTCAGTAGTAGAGCAACAAACACACACACAAAATTTCGCATTTAGTATTAGTAGGATAGTAGGATAGGATTACGCTTTGAAACGAAAACGTATTTTAATATTAAATTTATTTGTTTGAATTGTGATAATACAGATAATAAAATAATAATCTTGTCAATGTGGAATATCCACACAATTCGCCATACAATTTTCATACAAATTTTTATAGCAATATTATTAATATCAGACCAGTATAATCACTCACCTGTCTGTGACACCGGTGTATTTATACTCCTCCAACTCCATGTCCCCCATGTACTGAGAATAACCTGAAAGCATCACAATAAATTGAGTACATTTCAAATGCCCAAATAATTAGGGAACTGTTTTGAGAGATTTCTTCTAAATAATTGGATTATTTATTGACAGACGCCCTGGCAATAGATTGACCATCAATTATTAACAACAAACAGATGACCCATTTTACATTTCACGAAAATAAAATACGTTTTTAAGCTAATTGTCATATTGTAAATAGATAATTTTGTGTCAATACTCCGCTTAGTACTCTTAAAGTCATATTAATTCACGTGGAAGTTAAGTTCATACTGTGCAGTGCAATTTTTTGAGAATATATATACTAAAAAAGAAAAACATTTCTCCCTCTAAAACATTGAAAACATCGCAGCAGACGCCATCCCTGCACGCGTCCACTTATTCCAACATTACAACGCGAGCGTTCACTTTCCCGAGCGGTCCGCTGCGCCCCGCCGCTGGTGTGCTACCGACCAATTTGATATTCGGATCACGGCCACCGACACGGCGACGGGCCAGCGATCGGCAAATCACGCACGCCGCCACCGTGGCCGCGCGTAAATGAATATTGACATCCAGATAGCAGTGAACGGGTTGAATTGATAATCGAACGCCCGACGCTCTAGGATTTAGCGCAATTCGCAACTGCTAATTTTTCACGGTGAATGTTTAGGGATAGTGTACTATCGGGTTGGGTAATTTAATGGTACATGCCTACTTAATTTTTTTGTTTAATCATGTTATATAAAATGTCAGATGAAACAGTACAAACTTTGCGATAAATATAAGGAGTTGATTATTGCGTTTATGATCATCATCATTGTCATTTGATTCTCGAACTTTCCGGTTTGCTCACGATGTTTCTTACACCGCTAAAGCAGTGGTTATATGGTTATTAATTCCCAATTTAACCTTGACCCTCCATCTTTTGAACTGAGATTCGAAGTTCGAACCACCGAGTCGTTACTATACGTTATGTATCAAATAAAACTGTTATTATGCGCCGAAATAAACACACAAAGAAATAAAACTAACATCAGAACTGCACAACGGGTGGATTATTTAAAAAAAAACCGCTTTAAGTGGCTTACGTCGTCTAATATTACACGATTCTTAAAAAAAAAGGGTGACATGCGCTTCGTAACCCCTCAAGATGCCGATAAAGCCGTCGATAAGTCTTATAAATTTCATTACGCCTACCGATAGCTGTAAAGGATCCAATTTTACTGAGTACTAAAAGTAAATCGTTACCGTTTCTCATAATTTTGCTTTTGTCGGCGATGACGGCTAAGACTCTGCGCACACGAGTTTCATTACAATAGCAATAAAATCATCTGTGAATATCGGATATTTATACTACATAGATATAACTTTTACCTACAAAACATTTATAAAGAGTTTATATTTAAGCTAGTTGTACGCCCCGGCCCCGTCCGGTAGTCATTTGTCGTAATTAAAATATAAAACTATCCTATGTTTTACGTTGGATCAAACTATGCATGGTGTGGAAATTTGATTAAATCGGTTAAGTAGGACAAACGTGGTTGCCACGAACTTGAGAAGTAATTTATATAGATAAAGATTATTACATATAAAGCCTCGTATATTATGTAATTGCTATTGTTTTACTGTTGTAGCATTGATCTACGTACGCGCTACGCGGTCCGTAATCTTTACGTAGCACATAAACTTATGTTATATTAATGTGATTTTAATACATTACATTGTACATTTAACATCTTTCACATACGTAGTCCATTTTGACAAGTTTCCGAGATAACTATAATTATACAATATTACTTAATTTTTCATCGTGCCTCTATCAGTCTTACAAAACAAAATATACGCCAAAGCCACAAGCCTAGATCAATGAATAAAAATATGTACAATATAACGACATACAAACATATATCAAAGTACTACAATCCCGTGCAATATAATATTTATGGTCTCGTGTGCGTCGCTCCTTATTTCATTATTCTACATTTCCCGAAGGTGACAGTAAAAAATGAAATTTCCGCGAATACCCGTCCAATTTGAAGGTGGGACAAAGGAGACGTTATCTCTGTAAATTGAAAAAGATAGCACCATCTGTTATGTATAAATTATAATTTAAAACAAAACTAAATCGCTCCCGCGCATTCGTCGACAGTTTGCGGTGGATTTTCATTTTATTTATGTTTAATGGTGTAAAACATTATTTCGCCTACTATAATTTATTACTTTTCAATTCAATTGTTTCGGAATATTTTACTAAAAGTCCTATTAGAGATTAATATGTAGGTACCTGGAGACCTGAGTTATAATAGAAAAAATGTAATGACAAACACATCGACATTCATAATTTAATTCATAAACTTTCACAATTTTCACATAATTTCTTGTGATATCTATACGTTATAATAATGCTACATTTGAAACGAAACAAAAAGATTATCTATTCTGAGATTTCACTAACTACCTTCAACATATTACTATAAATTAATATCAAAACCTCACAAATAAAAATATTCAATAAACGGACACAGCTTAAAACGCATCTTTTTATATAGTAACATTAACAATGTCCATTTTCACAACGACGAGTGGTGGGCAAAGGTGGGATGGAGGGGGGGTATAATAAATGGAACAGATTTTGCATAATTAAAAAGGGGTGCTCAAATCATTATTTATTTTGATAAATACTCGTTTCCACGGTAGATCGTCATTGTTTTCATTTTAATATGATCACACCAGTATCCCCGTTTATTAATGAGACCAGAAATTACACATTATGGCAGCGTAAGTAGTTTATGAGACGTGTCTACTTTAACTAAAAAAAACGAAGAGCTTATTTAAATACTTTCCAACTATTACCTGGGAAAACAAATTTTCTTTTTGTCTCAATCTCTCTCGACCAATTTAATTTTGAATGACATAGATGACTTTTGAATAATACTTATTCTTTATTCTGTTTTAATGAGTATTTGATTAAATGAGATGAAAAAAGAATTAAAAAATTTATTATCCATCTATATACTATCACGAATTTACTAAGACCTATGAACCAAGATACCAAGATACACACAGTCGCAGTCGTATATAAAATCGTTATTCTAAACAACTCTTTACAAACCCCTGAGTTTCTATCTCACAAAAGACAAGACCACAAAAATCAATCTAAACGTCGAACCGTTAGCTCAGCGTCACGCGGCAGATAAAAGCAAACTCTCTAACCGAAAGTAAAAAACGTATAAAATAAATCGAAATTGCCAGTCCACCCTAAAATCTGTCCTTGCCCTCTCGAGATCTGTCATTTGAGACCTACGTGACGGAGGAAGAAATGTGGAAGGAATCGGTGCACTCGTAAACGATTACTTATTGGAATAAAAACGTGTTGTACTTACAGATAGTTGGGGTAACAGTTTAATTAAATTTAGTATACTATGTATTAAATTTGCGTAGGTGACAAAACTAAGGCCTAACAAGAACTGAGATATTGATAAATAAAAAATGCTCATTAAAGATTAATTAAATTGTAATAATTGAAATGAATTTTTGATTACTGATTACTTAATCTATTCAACTGTCAACCTTTAGCGCAATGCTTCAAAATAAAACATAGGAGCCTTTAGCCATCTTTCGAGTGGTATATTGTATCTAACTGTACCTATATAAACGCAACCGCTACAGCGATCCGATTGAATTCACGCATCGATAGTGATATGTGATATAAGATACGCATCCCTACGTCCCAAACGCGCCTATTAAGTGTGTTTCCTTGGGACCTGCGCCCTCTGTCCCCTATGAGGAATATTTGATGGCACTCATCTATCGCGCGACATAATATCGCCGATAAATAATGATGTTTTGAATTCACTCTCCGCACTCAAGACATATGTGGAAAAAATATACGCACTTTTATGAAGTGTCTGTTTTTATTAAGATAAAACAATGACACTCAAATGTCATTGTTTTTTTTTTAACACGCTTTTATTAACTTCACCTGTATGTTTGTTTGTTTGTTTGTTTGTTTGTAACTGACTTCTTTGGGCGCGATTTTGACCCACTTTAAACGGCCAGATTTCGTTCAAACTTTGTAGATTTATTGAGGACCGATGACAATACACTAATTTGATAAAATTATTCCAGTTTTCAATTTGCAAAATATGATTTTTGTTAAAGCGTGTTTTATAGTTTTTTTAAACTATTATATTTTATTTGTTAGAGCGAGCAACTGAGATGCTGGTTCGTCTGATGGTAAGCGATATACATTTTTGAAAGGCAACATTTGGCATTTTCCTAACCTAGCTTTGAATATTTAAACAACATGCATCTGCACCTAATGAAAGATAAGCACGGTGAATAAACGTAAGACGTAAACAGATATTTTTATAAAGTATTATCAGTCTCAATAAATCAATAAACTCCTCTTTACAAAGCTGCTCTTCATAACATTGAAACCACAATGTCTTGGGTACTTAAGAAAATTATAAGTCGTTTACCAGATGGCCCTACTTAAAATATAGTCCCAACGTTATTATATTCCCTCTTGTCCCGGTTTCGCCAGGCTAAAGTTGATATAAAAGCTAAATAAAGTTGTTAATTGTTAATACTTCATAAATTGTCTGGCTGTACGCCGCGGTTTTGCTCACGTCGTTTATGATGCTATATACAAACATGTTTAAATACACTATTTAACACAAAAAATAATCTTTCGATTCTAACCAGTAGTTCCTGAGAATAGTGGATTCAAGGGCTTTATATAATAAATATAGATTCAGCTATACTGATAATGATGTTCGTTTCCAAAGTATTAATTTCTATTGCATCTTCTACCCCTTCATTCTTAATTAAAGATAATTCAAACTAAGCTTGAACAACTCATTTTCGAATATTATTTCGTCGAAAATTGGTACCCGATACAAAAGCAATAACACGACCAAAACGAAGTGAACTTTTAAATGAAATACAAAACCAATTTTCGATGCGAAAACGACATAGGCGCAACATTCCCCCCCCATTAGCGTGTAATTTATTTAAAGACACATTTCGTTCTAAGATTCTTTTAGGGCGTGTGAAATAAGGTAAAGGTGAGACATTTTAGGGTGAAAGTTTGACGGAAATTTGAGAAGTTTTTCTGGCTTCGCCGCCCTTTTCTATCACTTCGGCCACGTGTGAAGGGACCGGGAGAAAACTTGAGCGCGAGTTTGACTCCCGTGAAGCGGCGAGTTTGTAAAATATTAAACCTTACAAGGGACTTGTTTTAGCACCGCGCAGTCTGTTTATTTTTTACGATTGTTGTCACGCTCTGAATGAGTCGGTATGTTTTATAATTTGGAGCGAATAACATTTTTGGAACGTTTTCTATTTATAAAATTAAAAGAAGATCTTTAGAACTGTTTTATAGCGATGATAAAGTATAAGAAATCATTTAATCGAGTTATCAAAAGAAGTCTGTTAGTGTCTAGAATTCATCTAAAAAAATAACTGTTTCAGTATACCGTTCTCCTAATATTATGTTTGGTTTTTTTAGACCTTATTTATCGGGACTCATTATGTTAACGAGAGTGTATTCTTCTTACGTGTATTATTTGTAATAATTATTAGAAAAACAAATGACAGCAAAAATAGGTCCTACAGCGAAGTTCGAACCCGTGTCAACTGCCTTCTTTACCATTCAATATGAATATTTCTCTGTACTCAATTTATTCTGCTTCACCGGTTATTTGTATCAACCCAAACTGTAGACCATTATCAAGAGCTTGATGACGGTCAGATCAGTATAATACTTTATCGTTATTAATCTATATTAAATATTTTACAATGCATTATTATAATAAAACTATCGAAACTGTTTGTTGTTATATGTAACACGTGGGCATTTAAAATGTGTCAGCGTCTAGTATTTCTTTTGTGGACATTCAAAAGCAGACCCGGAAAATAATGAAACATCCATTCGCATTCCCACATAATACGTCGAAAACCACGCATCACTTTGTAGTCGCGATGCGAACGCCCTAAAAACGAAATATAATATTTGATAAAGAAAACAAAGAAAAGCCTTCGAGCTGAATATTCAAAGGCGGAAGAAATGATACTTGGCACAAATCCCACCCCTCCTGGCGTTCAAATCAAAATAGTCACGATTTTTTGTGCTCCAACGATTTATTATACGAAACTCAGCTCGATTCTGCCTTGTCGAAAATCTCGACAGTTGCCTTTTTTACGTAAATCCTTTTAACGTGCTCCCACGGAGCTGTTATGTTATTTTTTCGATAAGCATATTCAAGGATATAAAGCCGCAATTTCGTATCGTGTAAACTATAGTTTGCGCTGGCTTTGCAGATACTATTCTTTATGTATTATTATCTCAGCTTTCTCAGGCCTGGCGAATTGATTCGTTTATATACCGTCAGGTCGCATGGCGCTACGTCGAGTTCGAAGTTTTTACAAAACTATTTATTTAACCTTGTCAAAAGAATAGGCGCTAATCAATTTTTTTATAAAATTTATACGGATTTCTGAGAATTATTATACTATTATATGCATTCTTTCCATCGCAAATATACCAACTGAAATTCATGAAATTCTATAAAACGTTTACAACCATCAACACAAACAGAGCGTCGCTAAAACAAAACACAAAAATATCCGAATAATCAACACAAATTCGTGCCCGATTAACCATACAAATTCCGACCACGCACGCCGCCAATCACACCGAAGCAAAAGAAAAGTGTCGAGAAAAAATCAACCAAAGTGAAATACCCCAAAATAACATTACCATAAAGACGCTGGCGTCGCGTAATCATCGCGGAAGCACGCCGCGCGATGAATAAAGATTCAGCACCCGGTCTACTCGGACCCTAAATCCGTCATTGGACGTAAACTTCGGCTCCTCGAGGAATTTAAATGATAACACAATGGCTGGAGAGAAACTCTGCATTTTCTCGGCGAGAAAATCGTTGCTCACCAATAATAATTTGCTCACAATGTAATAATACATTTGAGTTTGAATACATATTGTTATCTTAAAGATATTAAAATATTTAACATTATAAACACATAATTATAAGGCGCTATTTGTTGTCACTTCAGGGACACAAGCCTCACATGAATTACTTTAATAGAAAAAAAATTAGAATAAATATACGAACAACGAAAAATAGACACCCCAGCATTCATTGATCCGTGATTTTTATTAAGCGCTATTTTATAACACTACGTTCTTACATCAAAACTATACACGCGTAATGAATTTGAAAACTATGATCTCTCTAAAGTCTCTTATTCAGCAATCCTGGCACCATCACTTTTCCAAGGCCACGTGGCACGTTGTCACGAGGGAAGTTGTATGAGGGGAGCATAATATGTTTCGTTTAATTGACACCCCATTCAATTGTCAAAGAAAATACACTATAAGCGCTCGTAAAATATGAACCGTAAATCAACAAATAAAACTTTATTGAGTGTAAAATATGTTTTGCATCAAAGATTCGCCAGCTTTATGGGCCATTTCCTTGAAATACTATTAAATACACTCGGGAATCTAGGCAGTTAAAATAGAGTGTGGGAATTAACTTTATTGTTTTACTAAAAGGCAATAAAGTAGGAAGTCGTTGTTTTAATTTTGATTTAACGATATTTAATATGTACTAATATCTTTAAGCATTTTAATTATATTGTTTTAAATCCCACTTCTATTATATTCTTCTATTCTTTCTAGTTAATACACGCTTAAGCTTAGGAATAAGTATGGATGTATGTATGTTACCTTTCACGCGAATACGGTGATACGGATTTTGATAATACTTGGCAGGAATTTAATTTATTCACCAGAATAACACATTATATAATAGAAATACTAACTTTTGCCGTAGTAGCTAGTGAATAAAAAAAATAATGCGAGAAAAATTTTAAATCGAAAGTGTAATAATGATTGAATTTAAATGTTGCGATGAGAATCAGCTGATCATCCATAAAATGTTCATCTGTTAGTAAGAGAGTTTCGCCTAATTTGCATAATATTGAGATTATTGATCAATTGCCAATGCAATCTTCCTATTACTAGAACTACTACTAGAAGAACTTGTTAGACAATATCTCATAGAAAAAGCGACTTAATTGCTACACAAAAATCTGGCCAGGCAACCTGGTATAGTAAAATCCATTTAAATAATTTCGCGTCCTTACTGTTTACAGTTAAGAAGTTACTCTATCTGCCTCCTGACTCCATCATCAGATCAAATATTTAGTGCCTGATTATAGCACTATTATGAAACATACAAAGTCCAAAAATTTTGGGTTAGCATTTTGTATGTAAAATTTAGATTAGTCATTTCGCCGATACGTAGGCAGGAATAACTGCTCTGGCCGAGCATCCTGATCCAGCAACCTGATCCTCGTCTCAGCAATTGAAATTCTTCTACTCATTATTTTTTTTTATTATTCCTATCAAAAAAATCACATTCGTATAGTTTAGTGTACATATAAAGTATTTAATATGCTGTACAACTAAAAATTTAACCTCCAAGAAAATAATATAACTTCTATAAATAATATAGCAAATTTATGTCCTTTAAAACATTGTTTATTAAAGTTCTCAAGTCTAGACATTAAAGTTAAGACAACATACAAACGCAGTCAACAAGTTTCCAACAAAGAAGAGATCTTGGTGAGGACGCGTTGAATTAAGCTGTTGGCATTGTAATGTCACGTTTATTTTGTGTATTTCAGTTATAATTACATATTATATTCTTTAGTACTCATAGAAACTGTAGTTTTGTTGACATCCATTATTTTATTCAAGGTTGTTTATTTCCAACTAAGTACCTATCCCAAAAACTTCACTCCCCTCCCAAACGAAAAGTGTTACAATAAAAAAAAATAAAACTTTATTTGCCAGAAAAAACATGATGAACATGAATTATTATTACCTTAAAATATTACTGAGCAATGAGATATATTCATTTTCTTTAATTATGAAGTGATTGTATACGTATGTTAATTTAACAATTTCCTCAATGTGGGTATCTAATGAAAGTGCTGGACTAGTAGAATATCATACGTCCAATATGACATTGGTATCAAAATGAGGTAGAAGGTTTTTTAAAATTTTAGAACCTTATAGTTACTTGTCTTTTCATCTATTGAAGATTCTCTTATAATCAACCTTGCTTATTATCTTTACACTTTTAAGGCACACTCCAGGACGTGCCTCGATTAATTATTACCAATAAAAATCACAAGCATAAAAAATGATACTTATATTTAGACAGTAATTATTTACCATTTCTATGTTATTTGATTTTTATCAGTGAACAAAGCCATCAGCTATAAGTACCGTTTCTCGCAACACCAACTCTATCCCGATACTCGGAAGAGAAGATACATTTTGCTACCATAAATATCTTTGTTCGCACACTCTAAGGTAGCTCCACATATATGTTACTAAACTATTATACAATTGAACCGAAATACATATGATCATAACATCCGTTCACGCCAATAAGCAGTTCGAGTCGAAATCATCCGAGAGACCAGCGCGTCCCCTCGAAAGCCAGCAATAAATAACCTTCGGTCCGGTGACTCTATTTAGGGTCGCATAATACCGACGGCTACATACGCGAATCTGTTTAATATGACAAAGAATCCGAGGTCCATACAACGCGGGCAGAGCTCAAAAGGTCCATCCTTTATCATGGTCCAATATCGTTGGATACAATACGCTCAGGGTATACGCGAACAAGTGTATTCATACCATTGTTGATGGCAACAATAACTCCACGTTGCGTTCCGATGAAATTTTTTTCATTAATCTTTAATATTGGCCCCGACTAGTATTCTCATGTGTAATATGTGTTTTCATTCATGATGTGTTTAGCGCTACATGTATTATTCAAATTCATCATCATCAGCCCATATTTGTTCCCACAGCTGGGACACGGGCCTCCTATGGGGGTTCAGGCCATAATCCACCACGCCGGCCAAGTGCGGGTTGGCAGATGTCACATGTCGTCGAACTTTTGAATCTCGGACATGCCGTTTCCTCACGATGTTTTCCTTCACTGTTTTAAGCAGTGGTGATGTTATCTACATGTGCAGATAAATTGAAATATCAATTTATTTCCTGCACGCTCGTCCGGTCTCGAACCCCGACTTATCAATTTTGAAGTCCGAGGTTCTTACCACTGAGCCACCACTGCTTTTTTATTATTATTTAAATCAATTACAAATAATTTTTTATTATCAATGGGGTGTATTCTTGCTTATATGGAAAGAAATAATATTACAATACGTCGCATACCAGTAGCATTTATATCTTTTTGTCACATGTTGTCGAATTTTTGATTCTTGGACATTCCGGGTTTTTTTTAAGTTATCTATACTTTATACTTAGTATAAAGCGAGAAATATGTAGCTGGACCGATTTCAAAAATTCTTTCAAGTGAATTTTTGCTTGATCCTTGAATGCCACAAATCTTAGACGAAGCTAGATCAGTTTAATTGAATGAAGTTAATATTTTTCTCCATATGATATAATCGCTCAGTTGCGCATGTCACAAAAAAGACAAACAAACAACACACGTTCGCATAACAAATATTTCAAGTAAAGACAGTAAGAATGTCACTGAAATTAAGAATTTAAGCCCTTCTATGCTTAAGTGTAATGCAATTTGCATAATAATATAAAAAATTAGGAAAACCAACAGTTCTTCGACAACTCTCTCCTCTCCTATATCAAACATATGAAACGTCAACACAATACGAAAGATTTCACGCGAACACTGGAGCGTATAATTTCAATAACGCGCGCGCACAGCGTCTCAGCAAAATTCCCAATTGGCAAAAAGATAAAACATTAGCGCGGGAAAGAAACGTGACACACGAAACGTTAACCATTACGCCGCGTCACATTATTAAAACCGCCCCAAAGAGTAGGTACCTACCTGTCTTGGAAACACGTTTAAATTTTCCAAAGCTATCGATTCTGTCCCCTCGACGTCGGCCCGACTGTATGGGCTGTCGATGTGCTCCCAGATCAGACAACACCATTGTTTGTGAGTATCGCGCTATGGGCCCGAAGCAGTTTGGGGTTTTTATCGGCGGCCCCTTTGATGTGCATCTATCCGACCTTTGTTTGATGCTATTAGGCAAACCTTCGGTGTGCTTTTGATGGGCCGCCTTAGTAATGGATTAGTTTTGTTGATGTGCTTTTATCGATTGCTATGTAAATACATGGCATTCTTCGTTAATTCTTAGCGTTCTCTATTTGATCTCTATTTTAAATGATTTTGAAACGAAAAACTACTAAAATGTTGGCTTAAAAATTCACATATATTTATATGCGTATTTAAACAATTAATTACGTTATTTATTATATTTTTTTTCTCTGATCATGCTTGTAATATATTAATTAATTGATAATTGCATTTGTTCATTTGGTATAAGATAACGAACAACCGTCGAAGTGAAGTGACAGTTATCTTTCATTACATTAGAATCAAATGTGCAAATGTCTCAGTAAATTTATTAAAAAGTAACAAATACCTAACAACATTTATATGTATTACACTAACACTTTATTTTTCAGCAAAAAAGAAACGGATTTTCCAACAATTATGAAAACTACGCTTGAATGTATCTGAACCGCGATAAGCAACTCGACCGAGAAATTGATTCAAATATAACCCCCCCAAATTGAATAGTCGTAAGTGAGTTACGTGTGTACAGACCTTATAAGTAGTAGACGCTCCAGCGTGTTTTTCTTACATCTACTTAGGCGTATATCACGTATATACATATAGTTATACCTAAGTATACTTATTTTACGAATGTGAAAAATGCAATGCTTCTACATCTTTTGGTGAGATACGCAAAACATTTCGGTTGACTTGTTGCGAGGGTTGGCCGAGTATTTTGTTGTTGTCTCACGTCCTTCAACTAATTTGCCACGGTCGATTATGCAAATGGCAACTTATTTCGTGCATAAACATTCCCATCGCTGTTATTGGGCAATTTTTATATTCTATTATTATTTTTTTCATGTCAGATAGGCAGACGTTTAACCGAAGTCCCACTGTTTCTAGGGAAATCTGGCATGGCCCACCTATGGCCCACGGGGAGCCCTGGGTTATATCGGATTTCCATGCTATCCTTATATGGGATACCCTTTACCGCTATCTCATCTGATGGGAAGCGGGAACATATTCACTCTTCTCTTGATATAGTTCTCTGAAAAGACAGACACCGACAGGAAATTCCATTCCTTGGTAGTTTGTATTAAAAAAAGTCGACACAAAGCGTGCTGTGCGAGCAGAGATCTCCACCAAGCAAGGATATGATTCTCTTCCCAAATGAGGAAGCAGGGATGAGTCTATTGTTTATTAATAGTACTGCCATTGCTTGCATATTGGTAAATACGTAATTATATATTTTTAAGAATCATCAGCGCTTCTAAAGCAAGACAATTTCTAGTCTTTCTTTAGGATAAATAAATATTTGGTATAGGTAAAGTGGAAATCAAATTACATTGTATTCGACTGCCTCGGAATAAAAACGGAGTGTGTTTATACCTAATTCATTGGTAACTCTTTAGATAAACTTATAAAACGGTATAAACATACAAAGGCATTTTTGTTTTTGTTTTCGCTTTTAATAACATCATAGAAAGTTATAATACAAACATACCTATCGCATGTATCACTTCTTATCGAATTCACTTCCATTACAAAATTTAAAGGCCCTTACAACGGATCGTTCTGCTTTTCTATATATTCTAAAATTAAATATTGCCAACCATTACAACATATACAACTCAACACCAATTTCACACACCAACATAATATCTACATGTGTGCAACACACATGAACATAATTCAATTGAAACGAGGCAACTTTAAACATAATATATCCCAATCTAACCGTCTATAAGTCACCATTCACATAGCGAACGGCACCAGGCGTCATGTATTATGCTAATTAGACCTTGTATCTGACACCCTCATACCCTGTGTCTTTGATAATTATGCGGAGGGATTGTGACAGATCACTAGTGAATTCCATCGATTAGTGACGTCATTTATCTACAGTTAGATACATCGCAGTACATTTTCAGAGTGGAAATTAATTAATCTCATATATTATCACCTGCCTTTGCACTAAGGGACTTTTTTGAGCTTACACTTACATGAGCAGTGTATTTGATAATATCGTGAGATAATATGTCTTTATTATCATAATAATGTGACAACGAAATTAGATACATTACTGTAATTAACTGTTGTGAGAGACTTTTTTTTATGTCACCGTCGGCAATGGAGCTGGTGGTTCGCCTGATGGTAAGCGAAACCACCGCCCATGAACAGTTGGAGAGGCGTATGGTCATTTGCAGACCTTACGCCTCTCCAAATGGATTGCCGACTTCAAATTGGAAAGGGATTAGGAAAGGATTGATTGAAGGAACGAAGGAAAGGAATGGGAAGGGTAAGGAAAAGGATATGGGCCTCCGGCTCCCCCACTCACCGAACGAAACACTGCAGTATGCTATTTCACGCCGATCTTCTGTGGGGGTGTGTGCTTCCCAATTCGTGCCGAACCGTGCTCGACTACTACAATAAACTATGACTTAGAGACTGGTGAAATAGGTTTCAAAAGAACCAGCATCTCTCGCGAACTGTTAACAAACAGTACAATATCGAGAAAGCGGTTCATTGCCTACATTTATTGATTACTAGCTGTGCCCCGCGGTTTCACCCGCGTATGTCCGTATCCCGTAGGAATATTGGGATAAAAAATTGCCTATATGTTATTCCAGTTGTCCAGCTGTCTACGTACCAAATTTCATTGCAATCGGTTCAGTAGTTTTTGCTTGAAATAGCAACAAACACACACACATCCTTACAAACTTTCGCATTTATAATATTAGTAGGATTAGTAGGATGTAACATATTCAGCAAAATTAAAGGACAAACAATATGCAGATAAATTTAAATTTAAAATCATTTTTCGAAGGTTTTTCCTTTTTGCCCTGCCATTGTAACAAATGGGTTTCGTATAAGCTGTGAAAGAGTTTTCAACATTTTTATATTAAACCAACTGACCCTGACGCTATTTTGCCTTAATTTTATTATTTAGGGATATGAAAAATGGTTCTGGTAACAGTTATCCGATACACATAAAAAAATCATATAAATCGGTACAGCCGTTTCGGAGGAGTATGATAACTAATATTGTCACACGACAATTCTATATACATAGCCCATAAACCGGAATCTTTTCCTCAATTTACACGGTTCTTTATAACTACTGGGAGCTGCAGACATGATTTGATACCAACATTGGATAATGTTGTAGGTATAACGAGGCAAACATTTCGCCAACTGAAAACCCACATCCATTCTTTCCGTGCACACAATTTCATTATTTACAAAATATGATGTATTGAAGGCATTTTGGCATAACATAAAGGCAAGGAGCCGACACCACCGCCGTACCCAGCACATTTCGTTGCCAATACAAATATTTACAATAGACGCGCGTGGTCACCCCGGAAGGCTGTCAAAACGACATAGCACGGTGATTGATGGCGGTTTTTTTTCCTCTTCAATCATCATTTTATTGAAATTGATGGCTTGCTCGGCTCGCCAGACACAGTTATTTGATAATCGAGCGATCCTCGAGAGTTATTAATGCGGTACCGTGACTTGGAGGAACTTTATCCCGTGGCTATTAAAATTTAAGTGAAATGTCAATTTGAACGTAACCGAACCGTCCGGGGCGGGTGTGTCCGTGTAAATTATTTAAACCCCCGCATACTGGGAAAGACGTTTCAGAGTGAGTTTGTGACACAGCATATTTTTGAGAAGAGAGCAACTGTGAAAATGTTGTTAATGATAGCAGGTAGACGTTGCTTGAGTCTTCAAATGAGAGGATGAAGGTTGGAGTTTATTTCTAGTCCATGATGATTTATTTCGTTCTGCTGTGGTTCATGTACGCTTAGGTTTTAAGTTATTATGATGAAAGCAGGGTTTATATCTTAGTAACTCTCAAGACATATTGTATGGAAATTTTAAAAAATTGCGGGTTGACAAAAATGTATTATGATGCTGGGCTGTTAAAGGAAAAATAAATTTTCTGTACATATCCGGTAGTTTTGAAATTCAGCTAATATCTTTTTTTCATACCCCTAAATGATAAGAGTAAGCCAAAAAAGCGTTCACGAGTTCTGTCTGGTTCTGTAACGAATCGTAAGATACTAGCTACAGCGCTTGGGAAGGTAAATGAAACACCGGCGATCCTCTCTCGAGGATCTGTTTCATTTACCTTCCCAAGCGCTACAATACCTTCCCAAACCTGGCGATGCCAACTTCAAAATAACCTTACTCCCTATGTAACAACATATCCCAATTTCCCTCTTCACCAAACGAACAAAATCGTAGGCGTTCAGTAGTAATAATATAATCAATTCTCTTATTAATCACAAAAGTTTCACAAACATTGCAAGGGATCTAATTGCCAGCTCCGTAGGCGCGTAATTGAGTTACGACACGGCCACTTAGCGAGATTGAATTTTGGATTGCCGCTCAAATTACGCATGAAAATATATTATTCTATGCAATAATACAGTTTAAATACGGACAACACATGAACTAACTAATTATACGTGGTCAATTTTCGCGCACAATTTGCCGAAATATAACAAACGAGTATCGGAGAATTCGAACGAATAATAAGGCGGTTCTAGTAAATTCACCGCCTCCTTGGTACGTGAGCGTAGTCCCGAGGGGTCCTGGGTTCCAATGCTAGTGGGGACGAACAAAAAAAAATTTCTTGGTCTAGCAGGATACAGAAGGCTTCTATAAATAAAATCGATCAGTGAATCACATTAATGTCATCTGAACCATACCCCAATAGGGAACATGGGACTTAACCATTTCACAGTTAACGAGTATCATTGGTTTCTTTCAAAATGTCACCATGAATACCCTTGTATAAAAATAGTAATGTCTAGAATTTTCTTGTGTTCGATTTTACACGAGTATTATACATTTAAAAATTAAAGACTTTTAAACGGATTTTAAACGCGATTTATTCATTATATTATCGCGAGCGTGGCTACGGGGAGACGGGTCAGTCTCACTGTAAAGTGTTCGAAACGTCGGGTTAATAATATAATGAATAAATCGCGTTTAAATCCGTTTAAAAATCTTTAATTTCTAATAATGTCTAGTCGTTTTAAATATAAACCAACTACTATGTATTTAAATTTTAATTGAGGAACGGTTGATTCATCGTCATCATATAAAATAATAATTGACATGAAAAAAATAAGAAGAGAACGATTTTTTCTCTTTTATATTACGGATCTTACATAATCTATAAGGTATCGTTCACAAGAAAAATTCTGTGAGCAACATAATAACTACTAGCTGCACCCCGCGGTTTCACCCACGTAAATCCGTATCCCGTAGGAATATCGGGATAAAAAGTTGCCTATATGTTATTCCAGTTGTACAGCTGTCTACGTACTAAATTTCTTTGCAATCGGTTCAGTAGTCTTTGCATGAAAGAGCAACAAAAACCCACACATCCTTACAAACTTTCTTATTTATAATATTAGTAGGATAGGATAGGATAGTACGAAAGATAGTGTTTAATACGTTTTTAGTATGTGTACGTAAAATCTGATATACTGATTTATTTTACAGACGATAGTAAGATGACGTTGTCGTCATTCCGAGTTAACTAAGACTGAAATCTGTTGTACACTATTTCCCTCATAATAAACCTGCAGATAACCTAAGTAATGCAGATATTACATCATTACCTTTTAAAATTTCGCCCGTCAGATCCATCTCAAATAGGAAAAACTACTTAAATTTTTTCTTTCTAAAATTTCATCTTACAGGAAACCGTGTCAAAAGTTAATTCGAATACGTTATGCGTTATCTACAACGAAAAGGCGAAATACAAAATCATAATGAAATATTCGCTGTATTAATTAGTGTGACCGGAGACTTATTTGCGGCTGAGCCGAGCCGCAACGCATTGGCCGGGTTTCAACCCTTCCTAGGGCTTCGACAAAGCGACTAATGAACCTTTCAGTTATATCTATAATTAATTAAACCGTCTGCACCTATGGCAATGCGATACCGTACAACCCATTCATGGCCGACTCTCCAGACACACCGAGCGTAATTATAATCATCTTTTTGTAACATTGCGCAGTCAATTATTAAATGCTTGCCGGTATTCGGGTTGACTACTTGAAATAATTAGTACGAGAGAATCACGTCTAACTGATTTTGGGGTAGAGTACAATAGGGTGTTAAAAGCATTGGCAATCTAATTATATATGTAAAGTTGTAAACAAAATTAATCAGACCTGATTTTTTGAATTTTGAACTCACTGGTTTATTTTTAACAATTCAATACTAAATAATTTTATTATCTAAACAATAATATCTACTCTTAATAGAGACAATTTAATGTGTTCTATGAATATAGTGGAAACAATTATTGTTTTTTTTTTACTTTGACAAATAAATTAATAGATTCATTTCTTCAAGCAATAAATTATCAAATAATGTAACATTTGATACAAATATTATTTCGGTCTATCGATGTATAAAAACCAACATAAAAAGTGTTATGTAGGTACATAATTTCGTATTTACGATCTAATACCGACGTTGTAATAAAAAAATATCCATATTTCTTCAACGCAGCTCCTAATCAATGTCGTTTATTGATTCCGTCACATTTTATGCGATTTTTATATAGATTCGTAAAAATAATACTTCAAAGCGAGACAATCTACCGCAATCATCATAAAAAGCTCATTTCCTTATATTTTTGCTTTTAAATTTCATCGACCGATATCGAAAACTTTAGAAATGTTACCGTTATATTTTGTATAGGCAAACTGCAGAGAATTCATTCGATCTTAATGTCTTACTTTTAAATATGTCAAAATGCTGTGACCAAATCAAAAATTTAAAAGCATAAGACCTTAAAAGTATAACAAAATGAGTTAATATATCATTATATTAAATATCTACAAGATCAATCTGGAGGTGGTTGAAGACGTTTTATTGCAAATCTTGATACTAAGCTGGATAATATTTTTATTTACTTATATTTATTTACTTATACATTATAAACAAATTTACAAATAAAAAGACACGATTGACTAGACTAGGTATTAGACCTGTGCTATAGGCGATCGACGCTTCCCACTCCGTGCGACAGTGAGCGTTTTAAAGTTAGAGCAAAAGTGAAACTGACCGTGTGTGTTTGTATTTGTAATGGTGTGCGTGTGTACGAGTGCGTGTGCGCGTGCGCATGTGTACGACTTAAGAGAGTATGACTTATTAATGTGTGTGCATGAAAATGTGGGAGATAAGGTTATATTGGAACATATATTCTTAAAGTTATTTATTTAATAGCCACTTTGGCTACTCATTGAAGTAACAGTGTCTATTAGCCAATTACGGCCATTCATTAATAGAGAGGATCCAAGGAGACATTAACCAAATAATGTCACTCAGCATAAGACTTAACTATTAGTGAAAAATCCCCTCAAAAAAAATCAGATCACACACTGATGCGCCTGATAGTACTTGAAGGTCATCCAGAATACATGCTTCATTTCATCCTTATTATGGTATTCGAATTTCCTAGATTACAAGGAAAAATTTGATCTCGATTCTAGCATGAACGAAGGGATGAAAAAACAAACCCTTTATAAGCACAATAGATTGCCCCCTTGTGGAACATAACTTCCTCATTTTATACTTCTGTAAGTAATCCTTCTTCTCCTTTGTTCAAAAGAAAAATTTATATAAAAACACAAGTCGCTCAGTGCAGTCTATAGCATTCGCATCGCAATCAACATAGAGTTAAAGGTAATTGGTGTTTCCTTGCGTATGTAGCATTGCGCTTTACAAAACAAACGCTAAGAATCACTGCACTTCAAGTAACTTTTTAGCCGAAGAGCTTGAAGATAACATTTACATCATTTATTTTAGGAAACTTGTAAAATATTATTGTGTTGACATAACATTATCATGAAATTTTGATTAAAGTTATAGAATAATCACTAATCATACATACAGAGTACAATCTAATAAAATTAACGTTTTTTTTTTTTATTTATACATTACTAGCTTTTGTTTTACCTACTACCGCTGTCTCGCACGCGTTAAATTCGGAGTAGTTTAATAGATGTTTTAATACATATAAACCTGACTCTTGAATCTATCTATTAAAATTAAAAACCCATCAAAATCCGTTGCGTAGATTTAAAGCTTTAAGCATAGATAGGGACATAGGGACATAGAAAGCGACTTTGTTATATACTATGTATTGATAAAAATAACGAATTCCGCCATCACGTCCATACCTCGAGATAAAAGTAAGTCTTTCATTAGAATGTCTAGCAACAACGTTGTTTCAAAAGTGAAAATAATTATTGAAAAGTGCACAACCATCTCTTGAACTTCGCTTGCCCCCAGGGTCAAGTCGCGGCTGCCATATTTGATCCTTATTTACAAGGCGGGAAAAGTAAGTTACGGAGTGAAACGATTGATTGTTGCCGGCGACCTCGGGAGATTGCACTGTGCAATTCTACTTTTGCACACCGAGACCTGGTGCAAATTTAATATATCGCTATACACCAACAAAGCGGATATGACTATAATTCTACGGATGTCTAGCTTTATTTATATCACTATGGAGTTTTTATATAAAACAAACGCTATGAAATTTATTCGTGAATAGTGTCGAAAGTGTGTGTTATATTATAAAGGCATAGTGTAATATATACTAACATATATATACATATATTCATATCATTATGTTCGAATTTTAAAATTTTGATCAACACATTTACACGAAGATATTGTTGAATATGTTTTATAGTAACACTGCAATGGATTGCATAATGTAAAACATTACGTCGGTATTCAACTGTATGATTATCTGATGAGCGTGGGAGTCGCTCACGCTTCTATATGAATTGGGCCAGCACCGGGGATGGTACCACAGACGATCAGCGTCAAACACTAGCATGTTACGAGGCCGATCTCTTCATCATACCATTTCGTTAATACCCATCGATGCTTCCCCTATTCCTTAACTTTTACATGTGACGCAATCGCAGAGGTTGAACTTCTCAGGTGAACCACCAACTCACTGGCTCACTATTACATAAAAAAAATTCACGATTCAATTGACAATAAAAACGAAGTTATTAAACAAACAACAAGTACCTGGTGCCGGCGTGCAAGCCAGCCGCGAAGCGGGTAAAACATTACCGCATTTAGAGGGATGGTTTTCAATTGTGGCAATTAGGGTTAGGAAGCATGGACCGGACAAATTCAGCATCCAGCAGGCTTTCAATTAACGTGCATTGTTTCGTGGAACTGCTTACGTCACGCGACATAGGCCCGTAGGTGTATTGTGCTAACCGTTCGGGAAAACAGCGGACCCTTGTTCAATTAATTGAAAAGAAACTGTGATCCACTGAAGTATCTAATATTTCAATAGCTATAGAGAGCTGAGCTATTTCTAATGACATGTATTTGTAAATTGATTTAAATCTGTAAAGAAGTTCCTTTTCGACACCTTCTTTTCCATTTTATCAAGCAGTGACCCGGGAAATCATGCTATAACTAACCCAAAATTAACATAATGAACGAAAGTGCAGCATAGAACATCGTTAAGAATACATATCCACTCGATACTATTATATAATATGTTGCTAACAGACGTAATACAACACTAGACCGGTAATTAATTCCAGCGAGATCAAACGAAAGCCAAACGCTTAATAACAACAATCATACAAACACGCCCGAACGCGATCCGGGCCAAAACAACCGATTCAATTATGATAACCGCATTTCAGCCAGACGCGAGTCATAAACAAGACAAAGCCGGGAATCAACGTGGAGATGCATAAAGGCAGGAGATCTTCACAGCGCTGGTTGTAGTATTTTCGCCACAGAAATCACTGAAATACGAGCTGACCGGTGCGTTACCTATTCTGGCATTAATTTGAATAAATGTTCGTACAGCGGGGCTAAACCAATAATTTATCTGAAGATGTGTACAATGTCGTGTCGGATGTATAAGTTTTGTTAAATAAATATCGCGTTATGTCGTATGAAACGGGAGTTACTTGGTTGCTTATTCATAAGTACGTTTATAGACCATAATGTTTAAAAACATTTTTTTTGGTTTTGGTTTTTAAAAATGTAGAGTTACATACACCACTTGGCATGTGCATAAAACATTAAAGTGTTTTATTCCACCTTTGCAAATTAAATAAAAACGTATATATACATTTTGTAAATTAAATGAAGCTGTTTATTCAGTCCAGATAACAGTTGATCACAAACAAATATGTCAAGGCGTAAGGATTAAAGCTCAGAGGCGCTTGTCCCACCATTTGGAACTTTACCAAAAAACTTCAGTGGTATAATCTAAACTTGTGCGCTTGTGGCTTGACGCTTAAGTAAAAAGTTAACGGAACAAGGTTCTCTAAAAGTATTTAAAGTTAGATACTTAGCAACTATGAGGAGTGATAGAGCGGCTCGACAAATTATGAAAGTGATAACGCCCAGTCCAAAGACATTATACGACATTTTTAGGCAATTGAATATGATCTATTTCTACTATATGTGTAGGTTTCCCTATCATCTTAATATACAAAAATCCAGTGTCACGATGTATGTTACCAAAGAACTCTTCACCAACTCAACCGATTTTGATGAAATTTGCCATTCTATGTGTAATTTGGTCCAACTTAAGATAAAGGATAGTTTTTATTTCGATTAATTATCCCAATAATTTATAATCTTAATGCCTTTAACTATTAGTGCTGAGGCTCAGCAACGCGTGGCCGGGTAAGCTAGTGTATCTGTATATTTAGGTATATTTTTTATTGTAAAACTGGTCAGTTAAATAAATAAAGCAAATACTCTATCAGAGCAAAATTATATAAACGGCGGCCTTAGGGCTCAAAGCCATCTCTGCCAGACAAACATCTATGTGCGACTATAAATTTACAGTATTATAACTCTTGATTGAATTCCTCAAAAGTTGACGCAAGTCGGTATTGCGACAAGCGGGTGACGGTTGAAATGGCAATCATTAAAGCTGAACACAGAGGGCTCATTCTATACATATCCGTCCTTGTTACGTCCTATATGATGAAGAGGTTAGTGACAATATGTTCAGTTAACAGGGTGTTGTGAATTAGAGTGACGTGTGTACGATAATTTGTCGACATTAACGCTTTGACGACTCACCACTGGCGGCGTGATTTATCACCGTCTACACTTGATTTCGACAAAGGTTATTTCTGCGTCGAGTATTTCATTCGTATCAATTTATATTACGAATATATTTTGTCGATGTATGATGTTCATACGCTGCGTAAAATCACAATTCATCATCATCATCATCAGCCCATACATGTTCCCACTGCTGGGACACAGGCCTCCTATGAGGGTTCAGGCCATAATCCACCACGCTGGCCAAGTGCGAGTTGGCATATGTCGCATGTCGTCGAACTTTTGATTCTTGGACATGCCGGTTTCCTCACGATGTTTTCCTTCACCGTTTTAAGCAGTGGTGATGTTATCCACATTTGCAGATAAATTGAAAAATCAATTTATTTCCTGCACGCTCGCCCGGTCTCGAACCCCGACTTATCGATTTTGAAGTCCGAGGTTCTCACCACTGAGCCACCACTGCTTTAAACCACCATTAATATGTATTAATAGCGATATTTGTGGTCCTATGAATTGATATAAATTTGGACGAGATACGTTTAAAATATTTGGCGGAGTAAATTTTGCAACAAGCCAAATTGTAATATTATCGAGGTGCTTAAATTCAATAGACCCTTATAATATTGCTACCCAATAGTTGAAATAGTATTCGAGAGTGATTAATATTGCTCTGTCATTTACAGAAACTAAAATTTAATTGATTCTCTTAATAATAGTGAATGATTATCAAACCAAGTCTCCTTATTAAAATAATTTGAAGTCAATTTAACTTTCATATTTATCCTTTCTTTTATAATATGTAGGAAATAAGTGAAGATGCATAATACATATAGCCTATGCCTATATTGTTGTTAAAATGATAGAATTTTAGTAGAGAAAGAGTAAACATAAGGAAAAGGAAGACTTTGAAGGTCTTCAGACGCCTCACCTCACTGATAATACCAAATTGATAGTATAATTTACGCCACTATTATGTCAATTCAAACAAAGTTATATGCTTACCCACACTTGCAAAGGCATTATAGCATAACAATATACTAGCTGTGAGCCGCGGTTGAAACCGCGTAAGTCCGTATCCCGTAGCAATATCGGTATAAAAAGTGCCTATGTGTTATTTCAGTTGTCCAGCTATCTACGAAGCAAAATAGTATTATTATTCACCAATAGATGTCAGGAAAAAAAAACACGAATATGACATTTCCTAAAAAAAATTCGTAGCTAGATCGATTTATCGCCCCCGAAACCCCCTATATACTAAATTTCATGAAAATCGTTGGAGCCGATTCCGAGATTCCAATTATATATATATATATATATACAAGAATTGCTCGTTTAAAGGTATAAGATTTGCATATGTTTGTGCACGGTGCTGGTTGCTTACCATCAGTCGACCCACCAGCTTCTTTACCAACTATCACTTAAAAATACACACACATATACGTATTGTTGGTACCTACAACATTTGAAATTGAATAAACAGTTACTATCCAAAAACATTATACAATATCGCGAATGTTTTCGATATCACAGCAATATCAGTGTTGATCTTTTAACAGCTGTTTGTTTTCAAACGTATTCAAATGACGCTCGTGTTTAATCTTTTACGCGTTTATAAAAGTTTCGCAGAACAATGTTTGAAAAACTACTTAAAGCTACTTATAAAAGGGTAGAAGAAAAGTTTTTGGATTGAATGCTGAATAAGTATTAAGAAGCAATAGTGTATCCGACTTTTTTTAGTGTTTCCGAATTAACAATTTATTGTTATTGTTTGATCTGTTGGTAATTTAATATAATAGCTAGATAGCTTTATTTTATTGCTTGCTTCCCTTCCCTTCCCTTATTAGCTTTCCCCCCGCAGCTTCGACCGCGTAGTTTTCCCTGCATAATTCCAATTACCGTGGGGTTTCCGGCATAAAAAGTATCCTATATCCCTTATCGAATCTCGAACTGTCTTTGTAGCAAATATCATCCAAATCAGTTCAGTGGTTTAGGCGTGAAAAAGAGACAGGCGGAGAGAAAGTCACTTTCGCGTAGTAGGGATTCCTTTGATATATTTTGCTAATGCTTATCTAATGATGTGTTATAGAGTTTAGAAAATTGTATAACTTTAATGGCATCAAATATAGACCGTTAAATCGTATCCTACTAATATTATAAACCCTACTCTATACTACTTATTAATATTATTATAAATGCGAAAGTTTGTAAGGATTTTTTTGTGTTTGTTGTTCTTTCACGCAAAGACTACTAAACCGATTGAAATTGGGTACGTAGACAGCTGGACCACTGGAATAACATATAGACAAGTTTTTATCCCGATATTCCTACGGGATACGGACTTACGCGGGTGAAACCGCGGGGCGCAGCTAGTTCTTCAAAATTCTATAAGTGTAATACGATAAAATTAAACTCATAGAGACAACCATACGCGTAATGTCTTAACCCATAGCCTAACAGTGTTACAGACGATTTCCTTTTCTTTCTTTTAAACGCTAGCTGCTGCTATTTAGTACCACTAAATGATTACTGGTAAAAAGGACATGACAGTCTCTCTATTAAAGCTCTATTAAAATGCAACCTAAATGCAACCACAATTCCCATACTACGCCTGACTTTATTAAAACCTAACGATCGTTGCTATAACACCGTTTCACCTCTTTCAATATTACAAGGAGGTCGGTTTCCGTCTTCCCCACAAAGCGGGACGTAATCTCGGCTATTTCAACTACATTCAGACTATTCGGGGTTCCTTTAGACTTGAATAAACGATTTTTGCTCATTGACTGTAGAACGCTTGCTCTGTTTTGGCTAACTTAGCTTTTGTTATCTGGTAACCATGTGCTTAGCATTTTGTAGGACAACGCCAACAATTTGATTTGGATCAAGGCGTAGTCGGGGCAGTGGGATAAAACAGTATTAGGTGATTATGTGAAAACATGTTTTTTGTCATAAGGCATGACTGAGGTGAAGGTTCACCAGACCATAACTGAGATGGAGGTTCACAGAGGTAGTGGTATTATACTATCTACTTTTAAGGGCAAAGGGATAAGTAATAGATTGACGACTGGAAAGAAGAAATGGACGGGGAAGAGTAACGAAAAGTCGACGGACCTCCGGCTCACCCACTCACCGTACGAAGCATGCTCATATTTGACGCCGATTTTCTGAGGGGGTGTGGTACTTCTCCGGAGCGAGCTAGCTCAATTCGTGCCGCGTGCTCGACTCTCTCATAGATTCATTTATATAATTTAGATGCTTTATTTTAGCACATAGAGTTATAATTTTATCGATTCATATGACACATCGACCAAACTATAAATTCATATGGTTTTAATTTAATTTTGAGTTTCAAGTTAATTCCATAAAAAAGACGAACATCAAGAAGCAAACAATAAACAAACTGATCAATTATGAAGTTACAATAATATCATTTAAATTAAATAATTGTTGTAATCGCATAACCCTTTATTTACGTGTAAACGGAAAAGTCACACAAGGTACGCTGGCTTTCCGATGCTTCCGATTGTCATATTTTAGCATAGATGCATAAAACTCTCATCTCTCTCTCTCTCTTTCATCCCATAAAACCATCTCGTTTTACAACACCAAATTGCAGAAACATTACATACTGCCTTGCTCACGTGCACTTGCAAGATTTCATACGTACGTCCACATTACGACCGACCGATCCGCAAATCAAAGGCAGTAGTCTAATCCGAGAAAGAGTCCGGAAAGTGAAACCGATCGTCTCGGAATTCTTCAGCAAATACTTCACTATGACTTTATTCACGGGCCATTAGTCCGACTCAAATGAATATTGATGGTAACCCCATTTAGCTCAGTTCAATGCTCAATATTAAGCGAAACTTCGATAAGACGGGATCGATAAAGTTTTACTTCCGATTGTTTCACAATCAAACAGCTTGATAATGGCTCTGTATTTATTGCGTCCCGTATTTTGTAATCAACGGTAGCTGTATCGAAAGAAATGTATAAAGGGATATGTTTTATTGTTTTGCTTGTAGGTTTTGGTTTATATTGTCTATGTTTTCGGATACGTATAATTTTGTTTTAGAGGTTCTTCTTCTTCTTCTTATCAGCCTTAGTCTGTCCACTGCAGGACGTAGGCCCCTCCCATGGCACGCCATTTGGCCCGATCAAAAGTTTCTTGCCGCCAATTTTCGCCTGCAACCTTTCGTATGTCATCACTCCACGAGTCATTCATAGGGCGCCCTACGCTACGTTTTTTTAGAGGTTAAATAATAGATAATGTTAGATGGAATACATAATGTTGGATGCAACTTCTGGTTTAATATTTATTTATTTATTGGATGAGTAATTGTCTTATAGCTGTCACTTTTTCCTGTCAAAACTTGTTTAGATTTCGAATGATATAAAACATAATGGACGCCGGCTACCATTTCCTCGCCCCTCACATCCATTCCTTCTTTCCAGTCATCAATACTTTCCTTATCCTTTACCGCTTAAAAGCGAGTTGCACATTCGTAGAGGCTTACCTCTGGGAATGTTTTTGGGTGGTGGTGATCGCTCACCATCAGACGAGCCACCAGCCCAGTTGCCGACTACTTTTGAACGGGACACATTCGTAGGGATTGTGTCTTGGTGGTTGCGACTTGGTATCAACTGACTACATCAATTAGGCAGTTGTGTAGAATCGCACTACATTCTTATCATGATCAAACTAATATTCAGCACAGCCCTCTTTTGATTTCTAACAATAACATTACTGAATTTTTTTTTGCGGGTTCGAATCCCGCCCGCCCCGTTGAATTTTTTCTATTCTTTCAAAAAAAAAATTTCTCATTTATAAAAGCATTTCAATGCTATAAAACTAAAAAATTAAATAATATTACTAGCAAATTGATAAAATTTACTTCACACTAAATGAACATGCTTATCATCTACCATTATGAAAAAGGCTATATTATTTAGAGCGAAATTCAGGGTGTGCGGTAGGCGGTGGATATTAATCAAAATATCGATATAATCATACCTATTATATAGGTACAATTATATATCTTGTTGCATTATTCTCAGCTACTTTGCAAAATTCCCATCTATATGGGTCTATGTTTACGAATGTTTTAGGCAATTAAGCTAATAAGTGATTCGTACTCACTTATGTGCGCCAGCTTGTCGACTTTTGATGAACCTGCAATGAACATTCCTTTATTGTTGGAGTAATTATGTGAAATCTTGCAAATGCTGTATAAAATAACACAAGTCATACTATCACACTAGTATTAGTATGTGAACGTTTGTTTGTTTGGATGTCTGTCCGTCAATCACGCAGAAACTACTGAACGGATTTTGATGAAATTTGATATACAGACAGGATATGAGTTAGTTCACTTGCGTGATAGAATACTTTTTATCCTGATTAAATGCTCACTTGGGATAAAACAGAAGTCGGGAGGAGCGTCTAGTAAATAAATAAAGCGATAAAATTTACTTATACCTTAAAATTTTAAAACATGTTTGTTCCTTGAAAGTTCATATCCAATTTTATTTTATTGATATGTACAATAAGATATATTTGCAATAATATCCTTTAAATCTAAAGTAATATGGGTTACAATTGAGCAAACAATATAGTCTTAACGTCAACATCGTAATTCGTAGGTGAGCCCATTATTTAAGTAGCGGAATACGCTGAATCACCTCCTCGTACAAATTATCCCCTAATCCTCTTTAAAACTGATGACAAATGCTTTCAAATTCACATAATGAATAAGACTAAAGCGTTTCACCTTCATCAACAAGGAGGCAAGCTCATACACCATGGCATTTGATCTTAGGCTGTGACCATTTAACAGCCGTAGCGACAGCGTGAAAAGGAAAAATATATTGTATTTTTTCATTTTTAATTTAAGAACAATAAATTGCTTTATAAATGAGTGGTATTTCAATGTGGTGTGTTGCATTAGGCCTATGAAACTGAAAGCATAGAAGAATTTCGTATACTGAGATGGGACCATAGGACGCTGTAAAGTCAGGCATTTTTACAGTACAGTAAAGAACGCGGATTCAAATCCCTCCACCTAAACGATTTATTTCTATTCGCCAAATATTTATCACATAATGTATTCTTGTAAGTAGGTTATTGCTATAAAGATATTTTATTTTACAAGCGAAATGATTGAGAATAATAAGAGAACAGTTGTTTCTTTGTTTAAAATGAATGATCAACAATAACCAAATACGTAATACCCGTGATTTTGCTTTCAAATAAAACTCTCTAGGAGGAAAATAATTAACATTTTTCTTTAGATAAAAAACCAACACTACCTTCAATCAATACAGCAATATGTGTATTATAGTGGTATATATATAGCCTAAAGCGTTCCTCAATAAATGGGCTATCTAACACTGAACTTTTTTTTTTTCGGACCAGTAGTTCCTGAGATTAGTGCATTCAAACAAACAAACTCTTCAGCTTTATAACATTAGTACAGACTCAATTCCAAATCGCATCTCCCGCTAATGCGTCAGTATCACAAATTGGACTCGGCGGAGTGATTGCGCGCTAGTGTCAGCGCTTCCAGTTCTCTCGTTAGCGAACAAACACGAGCGAACGCGAAATTAAAACCTTTATCTTTTGTGATATCTACTGATTGACTTTTGTTGTAATTTGCCCGCGTGTTCTAAGCGTCTACGTTATTGTCGAAATTCGATTATGAATGGAGGGTTTTTTTATTTCTTTCACAAAGAAACAGTAGTACAGAATAATACAGATTCTGACTTTAGAACTAGTGGTAAAGTGTGTCTCGAAGGTCAGAAGCAAGTTGTTTATATATTTAAAGATTAAAGTGTCAATTGGGGTTTGCTTTAACCAGCTTATAACTCAAAGTACTGTAATAAAATAAAATGCTTCATCATTATCATCATCATCAGCCCATATATGTACCCACTTTCTGCTTCCCGCACGCTCGCCCGGTCTCGAACCCCGACTTATCGATTTTTTTAAAGTCCGAGGTTCTCACCACTTAGCCACAACTGCTGAAATAAAATGCTTGATACACAGCAATGAAATAGCTACTTAAGACAGGTACTAAACGTTGAAAATATCATTTTAAAAAGGCATCGTTAACCAGCATAATAGTTGGCTTTATCCAACTCAACTAAAAGTTTAACAACTATGCAAGAGGTGTGCTAACATGCAGTAAGTGTAGTCGCAAATTACCGCTAAAATCGGATATTTCAATTTGATACTTATAACTCACAGCTGTTCGGCTTCGCCCATGATACTTCGCCTATGTCACTCAGTGAAGTTGCAGCTAACTAATGGCGAAATAATTTTTGAAATCCGCCCATCCAAAAGTTTTCACTTTATAATCTTAATACATATAAATCTCGTGTCACAATGTTTGTCCTTATTGGACTCCTAAACCACTTAACCGATTATAATAAAATTCGCCCACCATGTGTAGTTCGATCCAACTTAAGAGATAGGACTGTTTAAATAATTTAATTACGATAAATGACAACCCGGGCGGAGCCGGGGCGTGAAGCTAGTATTACTGTAGATAAAAGACGTGGCTCTCTACAGACCAACACACACCGTCACCGCATCGTTGTTTTGTCTCAAACACAAAGAAACAATACTTATGTACTCAGCCAAGCCAGCCGCCTTCTTCCGCCCGTTAACAGCACCCACTACATCTATATACTAAATGGCTAAGATAATAATATTAATAGGTTAAGAGGTGCTCTTAACGTAAGGTTAAAACAACTAAAACCTCTCCGTACACGGCATACAAAAGCTCACTCGAGCCGTAATTACTACGATTGTTCTCATTCAGGGTTTTCGTCAATGTGAAGGGTCATTTCGCAATAAAGGCGATCTTCACTTGGACAGTGTGAACACGGCCCTAACGGTGGCGAGGCCCACATTAAATATATAAATGGAAATGTACCGCGGAATGTATGTACGCGAAAACCTTTCGTGCGATTTTATAATAATTTGGAAATTAATGTAAAGTAATTGTAATGTAAAGTAACGAACGCAGGATATAATCACTTTGGGTCATTGCGCCACTCTAGCGCAGTAGTAGTTATTACATAACGAAAGGATAAATGCCTGTGTTCTTAATTTTTCTATTATAGTTCAATCATTAATTAAGTGCTACGAGCTTATTATTTATAATATACAATTACAAAAATAGTCCAACTTATTCCTTATTTGAAAAAATATCTACAAAATCAACTCAGCTGTGTCGTATACCAGCTGGATGTTATGACACACAAACAGACAAAAATATAAACAAAATATTTAATAATGATTTTCGATTTGTTATGGGCACCGCATATATTTTAACTAGCTCTAGCCTGTAGGCCCGCCCTCGTATTCAAGCTATATAATATCGTCCCCTATTTTATTTCCTTGGAAAAGAATTTATCAGAATACTTTTTCTCGGTTGCCTACATGATAGTGACTATTTGTATGCCAAAAATCAGCCCTACCGGTCAATTTGTTTAACCTTTGCGTTGATAGAACAGTCAGTCAGTTACCTTTCTAGTTTATGTATTAAAATGTGTCTTAGATAATTGCATATAACAACCATACGCTTCAATTTTATTTATATCCACAAACCTACGAGTGATCTAGCAATTTCCAACACAATAGTACCTAACCTTGATCCATTCCCCGTCAAGTTCCACCTATTTTCGAATAAAATAACAGTGTTTGCGTGTTATATTTTTGAATGAGGTAAAAGCAAAACTTTCTGCAAGTATTGACTAGTTTCGGTTGTATTTTTTCCGAATTTCATAGCTCTTACCACTCACTTATAAAGTATAGCATTAAACAACGACGCTAATAAAGGAAATTTTTATGTTTTTATTTTTTATATTATTTCCCGTTGAATTCATACTGTTGAAGTATAGATACAGTTATTTATTATTATTGTAAATTAAATGTACGTATAAACTTAGTCATATATAAAATTAAATATAGTTTATTATAGAAAGTTACATATATTTGTCTTTCATAAAATTGAAAAGTAACATCTCAAAGTCAATTATAAATTCTTCTATAACGACACTCATTACAGTGAACAATGTAATGAGCGTCGTTATATTCTAATATATTTGAATTGGATACCTATTTCATATGAATATTTAATGAATACTAAGGCAAGGCATCAGTATTCAGCATGGAAATTTAACAATCCTGCGTGGTCCCAACTTAAATACAAGAAACAAAGTGCGCTCTTTACGCCATATCTTGTGCACTACTCAAGGTGCCGGATCATATTTTATTTCTAGTCGATGCATGATCCTTTCACGCGCTATTTTTGACAAATTTTATAGATACATACAAACAAATCAAACATTTTCTAAGTATTTGTGTTTCTTGTGTTGATTTTATATAAGTACCTTATTATTAAACACGTTTTAACGCATTTAATCCATTATATTCCTGTGATCACGCCCGCTGTAAAGTGTTTTAAACGTCGAATTAATAATATAACGGTAAAATCGCGTTTAAATTTAATAAGCATTTCATTTCTAAATTTAATAAGCTCTTCAAGTACCCTTCATACGATTCACTAATACAATGATACAAACGTAGAACTAAAAGGCTCTGATACTGAATCATAACAGGGACTTTCGCAAAAGCTTTAGATTAAACTCGAATATAAAATAACATCAAAGGGAAATAATATTAACGTGCATACGATATTCTGTGTGGCCATATGTTCTCTGCCCCATCGGGTTATAATCCGCTTAACAGCATCTACTCGAAAAAGCTTCCACTTAAGTAACTTAAACCTACTTGAATAGATATGGAATTTTCAGCTGGGACTTAGCAGAAAATTACGTAAAGTTTTCCGTTGAAATGTAAAATAGGTAACCGGAGACGATTCTGTTAGATTTAGATTTAATACTTTGGAATTTAACTGTGGCTTTGTATGGAATGTGTTTCTAAAATTAATTATAATCTGTATTGTATAATAAAATACAAAATATACCTAATAAGTTTTGTGAATTCAATTTGAAAGCTCAAACCTACGATTTATACTGAATTCTGTCAGTTTCTTCGTGTAATTATTGTAAAACTGATAAAAAGAAATTACAAATCAATTATCTACCTTTTGTTAGTACACAATAAGGTATAGAATAGTAAATAATGTGATGCGATATTAGGACACTTATTTATGTAACACATAAAAAATTTCTACGTCTCTTATTAAATTGATTGTAAATTTTAAATAGCAGAGCGGTAGTTTTAAACGTTGCTTATTATAGTAAGGGAGATTACGTACGATTCGAAGGGATTTAAGATAGAGTATGTCCATTGTCTATTGAGAACATATCTAGGTAGGTATTACACTATTATTTATCTTGGATCATATTTTTGATCCATTTAAATTGACAATTTAATTTAATGAAACAGTGAGTCATATATCAATATTATACTATCGAATAAATTGACTATGATTCAAGATAAATGATAGTCTTATATCCCCCTATAATAATAATAATAATAATAATACGGGCTCGTTTTCCGCAACTCGACGTCAAGCGCCTATTTTGTGTGAAAATATCCCCCTATAACAATTTCAATTCATACTTCAATACTTACTTCACGAAAAATTGAAAAATCCAAGTCACGGCCCCACTAAATCACAGCGCTGATACGAAGAACACTAAAAATTTCGGTCAAAATCAAAAAAATAAAGAAATCTAAATCAAAAAGACTACATATAAAACACACAACACAAAAATTAAACTAAAATTTCAGTCACATCTCTCCGCCATTTGTATAACAACTGTCAAATTTTCATTAAACCTTTTCAAATAGTCGGAAAACGTCTATTTGTGGTAATGGCCGCTTTTTAAAAGCATGAGGTTATATATGACATAGAAACGCTTTTATACTATTTAATTAATTTAGGATTTTTTACTAATAAATAAACCAATCGTCTTCAAAATTGGTCAAATCTACAGAAATAGATCAGATTTTAATGGGACCACATTGGAGGCACTAACTTAAAAAAATCATTAAAACGGTGTTCCCAGCAAAAAGTTATGAGGTAACAAACAAAATAAAATACAGTTAATTATCATCCTCCTTTTCTTTTTGAAGTCGGTTAAATATACAAATATGTACACGTTCATAGTATATTACATAGAATATGCAACGAAAAACTCTCGTAACTTATCTATATTGACATCCAACTTAATAATCCCGTGTTTTTTATGAAAGCCTATGTGCTAATCCAGACTATAATCTATCTCTGTATCAAATTTCAAACATATATGCTGTTTTCGGGTTAAAAGTAACAAACATCCATACATCTAACCATCCATTCATCGTAACTTACAAACTGTTACGATTATAATATTAGAAGGATAACAATAATTATTTCCTGTTAATATTATAATAAAAGAAAAATGCAGTGGTAGCTCAAGGGTGAGGACCTAGGCCTTCAAGTCGGGGCTCAAGACCAGGCAAGCGTGCAGGAAATAAATTGATTTTTCAATTTATCTGATGTGGATAACATCACCATTGCTCGAAACGGTGAAGGAAAACATCGTGAGAAAACCGGCATGTCCGAGCATTAAAAAGTTCGACGATATGTGACATGTCTGTTGGCCAGCGTGGTGGATTATGGCCTGAACCCTCACAGGAGGCCTGTGTCCCAGTGGGAACATATATGCGCTCATGATGATTTTAATAAAAAGAGCCTATATTTATTACAATTATACAAACCTTTATCATACATAACTATTTCATCTATCGCAAAATATTTTTCGACCTATTTTTTCTTACACAATTGTTAGAAAAAAGAGTTCGTATACTTATACCATCTGATTGGTTTAGTTTTAGATGTATGGACTGAAGGTAAGACTGCATCTATAACGTAAGGATAGAACTCGTATATAATAAGTACTAAAAAAAAAACACAGAAACACAAAAAAAAAAATCCAAAACACCACGCAAACTTTGTAATCATATTTTGTCAAGGCAAATCGTGTTTCGACATTGTAAGAGCTCTGTATCTGACCTGATTGCATCGCAAATTGTTCATGAATAAATAATATTGTGAGAAAGCACTTAAGGGGAAGATTACGGTGCAAGATTGATAGCGTCTATCCCTTAATAAATAAAAAGCGCGTCTCAAAATACTTTTTTATGCAAAATTATGTTAGTTCGTTTGGGCGTGAATATTTTAAAATGCGTAATTATACGCCTTTGAGCTTAAGATACAAAAAAAATTGCCTAATATTATTGCAGCATATGTCATATAAAAATTAAAGTTAACTAAACATATTGGTGAATATAATTATTAAATCACCACTATTTTTCACAATATGATATTCTATAAAAGATAGAACAACAGTTAACGACAAAGAAGAGCCAAAATAAAGACATGCTACCATAGTTATACAAATCATTTTTAGCGAAGCCTTTTGTAGGCGTTTCAACAGATGACAGGATGAGATAGATGATCTAATACAATAATTTGTATTAGATCTATTGCAAGAATTTGTATTAAATTATTTCCAATAAAAAAATTGATGTATTCCTCTCTTAATTTTCGTATCTTTTTTCATCTTTTTATAACAGACACTACCTACGTAGTAGTACTAAATTATTAAGTAGGTTAAAAATGTACAACACAAAATTTCAAATATATCCTTATTATAGTATATAATTAAATTATTTCTAAAGTAAATTTGTGAAGTACAATATCTGTTCAAAGAATGTAGCGTCATTATAAAAATTTTCCATTTTTTGCCTCATAACGATCTTAGTATAATTCACTTATTATTTTACAGTAAACTTTGCGTATATTCTCAAAGCCTCGCCTTAACGTAAACAAAATTAAGTCAATCCCTGCTTTTTAATACGCTTTCTACAAAAATTGATACGAAAAAAATATTAAATTTTCTTCGAAGTTCAAAACGTGACTTCTTTGGTAATTTTACGAAAACACGAAACGTTGTCAACGCTATATCGATTTAGTATTCATAAATAACTTGCTCATTAAAAAATAAACAAAATAAAGGCAATTTCATAAGTAAGGCCTCGTAATTGCTCTGGTTTCACTAAAAACAGTGTCAAATAGTAGCATACTATTGTGATTCGTGTGTAGGGAGCCGGAAGACCGTATCCCTTTCCTTACCCTTCCTAGTCGTTTTATTTAAACCCTCTATTCATCCTTTCCCTACCCACTAAAGCTGGCATTCCATTTGAAAAACATATAACATCTGAAAATGTTTAAGGGTGGTGCTGTTCGCTTACCATCAGGAGACCCACCAGCTCCTTTATCGACAATCATATAAAAAATCATAGCAATAACTGCTTGGTAATTACTATTTATAAAAAAATAATGTTATCTAAATATTAAATACGTATCTTTTAACATTCAAAATATGATCTTCGGATAATTTAAATTCTTGCCGTTTCTTCAGTGTAGGTTTCAAAAATTTATCGGTGACCCGTCAAAAGTAAAGTTAAACGGTGCTGTAATCAAGTTTTAATAATAAATGTCGCCATGAAGTCACATTTACACTGTGTGTGACATTCAAATTATAGAAACATTACTGTTAATCCCCGATCTCAAGCGATAAATAACAATTTTAAACAACTAGCCGCGCCTCTCGGTTTCACTCGCGTAAGTCTGTATCATGTAAGAATATCAGGATAAAAAGTTGCCTATGTATTATTTCAGTTGTCCAGCTTACACATAGATCCATCCTCACAAACTAGTAGGATAGAATAGGATAGGATAGGATAGAATAAACTCCGGACTTTAAGTGATACAAATAAAGTTGAATTTCTTTAAAAAAATATTGCTATAGTTCGTTGTTTTGTGAATACACCCTTTATGCAATCTTAATAAGGTTGATATTGTATAAAATTTATTTCTTTGACTACAATTTTTACAATCACATTTAAGGTCAGTTTTAAGTAAATTTCTGTATCTTGTTGTTATGATCTATATATGATCGAATCCCCCTAATGAAAAAGAAGGGTTATATAAGATTTCCGTAATCAAAAAGATGGGTGGAATACGAATGTCGTGTCCATCTGTGTGTGTGTCTGTCTTTCGCATTATAACTCCCCAACGTGGAAAAGAATTTAATTTAGTTTGTAGTATTTTTGTGTCAAAGGTGACTTATAAGTGAGTTCGCGTGGACATGTTTCACGACAATCGGTTGAACCGTTGAAGATCATCAGCTGTTTTCTGGTTGATGAAGGAATCTGATCAACTTTCTTATTTCACAACTCCCCCAATATAGAAATCAAATGAAAGAGCTTTACAAGTAAAATACGGTACATAATCAAATTTGATTTTTTATTTTAAATTCAAGAGGGCCGACAACGCAATGTGAATCGGTGGGCTTTAATGTTATTAATATTGTTTAATAGCGATTGCTAAATACCTATCTTAATCAGCAAACTTATAAAATCATGTAAGTAGATAACACTATAGAAAACTGCACTATTAAAAGTAATAATATCTACTACTTTTACGTTTTAGTTACCCCGGTGCTATGGACAAAAGAAACAATAATAACTTCAGTAAACATTACATAAAGCTTTATAATTCTGAATAAAAAGTAAATGTAAATATAAGTGTAATGGCTCCTTTATTTCCTCTATTACGGTCGGTCAATACTCAATGTCCACCGTATCTAAGTAACTGCCTTATCAACAATTGACTGGATATCGATCTAACTAATGGTATATTACCTATATTACCACTTTTGTTAGAAGTTTGATGTGTAATATTAATAAACTCTTTTTTCAAAGATCTTTTTCTAAATACAATAACATACATTATACAAAATGGCTTTTGAAATAATGAATGCAGAGTTAAATAAATAAATACCAGATTTTGTTCGCGGCATCGCTCGTTCTGAGTTATTATGAGTTATTTATTTATACAAAACGTCTTATCACTAACAAGTGATCTTTACTAGACAAACCATGATTGGCTTTTAAAATAATTAATACAGAGTTAAATAAATAAACCAGATTTTGTTCGCGGGATCGATCGTCTAATTCGATCACCCTATGTCATATATTATCACCTCGCGCTGTTGAAGGTACCATTCCCCCACAGAAGATCCTATCCTCTATTTTCACTTTCTGTGCAACGGGTTGTCTGGAAGAAATCGCTATTTAGCGATAAGACCATTTTTGATAATGGTCCCTTGGTATAGTCTCAATTTGTTTTTATTTCAAAACAATAAAGCATAAATAACTAAATAAGATCGGCGTGAAATAGTATCATGCTCGTGTGTTTCGTTTAGTGGGTAAGGGAGCCGGATGCCCGTATCCTTTTCCTCGTCCTCAATCAATTCGTTTATTCCCGTGGTCAATCTTTACATTATACTTTACTTCTTAAAAGGTCCTACCTTTAAAAATGTTCATGGTAGTAGAGATCGCTTACCAACAGGCAAACAACCAGTTTAGTTGTTCGCTATGATAATACAAAACAAAAAAAATCAATTTAAATCGCCCCAACCGGTTCAGGAGAAGTTCAATGACACACAGAACCAAAGAAGTATTTATTTATTTATTTAATAAAAGAAAACTTACAGCTATAAGTACAGTTGTAGTAAAATGAAAAAAGAAAATAAGGCCAATTACAAGTTTTCACATATATTCGTTTTACGTTTCATTGTGCATTATAATTAAACGTCGTTTGAATTTATCCCGCAGATTCAATGCTTGAAAAAAT
>NC_052120.1:8334538-8386043 GCF_012273895.1 Zerene cesonia | reverse complement strand
TCAAATGTTATGCCTAAATCTTTTATTGAGAAAACACGTGTTAAAATGGTATCGTTAAGAGTGTATGGGAAAGAGATAATGGTGGCTTTCCTGGAGTGGGTGGAGATGTAGCATTTGGAGACGTATAATATAAATAGGTTTAATATTATATATTTATGAATCAGCGTATTTACGCTTATAACATTTGGTTTATGTGTTATATTTTATGATGAGTTTCTAATCATATGAATTCCTAAAAGTCCTTCTAATATTAAAAACGTGAAACTATAAGGACATATGGATGTAAGAACGTGTGAACTAAGTGGTCACAAAAGGACTCTTTTTAGAACGTATCACAGTACTATAGTATAACAGTATATATCTATCAAATTAATCAGATTCATTACAATCAAAACAATGCCAGGAACGCGTCAATAGCGGTCTATACATAACAGGCGCTAATATGGTCGTGTCACAGTAACACAATAACACAAGGTAATTAATATCGGATGTAAATAGAATGGGTTGTTGCATTCTGCTGTGATCTAAGTGAACTATTATTGGTACGTGATGTACGCTGATTGTTATTAATTCATTTGTTCCTTATAGTGCGTACAACGGAGCAAAGACAAACAATGAAATGTATGAAATCGCATCTAGAGATAGATACACAATAAGGCTGCCTGGTGAAAGGTAAGGTGAAAGCAATCTCTTCCAGGTGTTGGGGGTTGGGTTCTGCTGAAGCCGTCGCGCCGTCCGATATAGCAAATTAAACCGTCAGTCATTCTCAATAAGCGTACATTTCCCGATTTTAAATGACTAGAAAATTTTAGTTAGATAATCGTGCGACGGTTACAGAGCTATTGAAATTTAGTCTAATGTCTTCAATTTGAAGCAGATAATTAAAAAGGAACAGATTAGTCGAATATGCTGGCATACTGGTTTGTATTGAATGTTATGCGCGTACGCGAAGTAACAAGTTATTTATCGTTAATGTATTATTTAAATACAAAAGACATTGAAAAGTTTTTCATTTCCTTCATCTCGCTTAATTGAATAATATTTTTATTGTATTTTGGAAATTTTCCAATTATAACACAGTTGGTAGGGTTTTTAAGTGAGTATTGTTCCTTTAAAAAACAAATAATTCTACCCCAAATGCGAAACGTAAAACAAAAAACATCCTAAATCGTAAGATATTTTATTATTAAATGGACCTAAATTATTTTTTTAGGAACAAAGCTTATAAAAGGTTCTCTAATACTATATCATATTTCTGAATAAAGATTATCGCTGTATACTATATTTTATTTAAAATTGTTAATGAAGCACTCTAATATACGATTTTTTATGCTTAAATCCTAATGGACAGCAAAGCATGATGGAAAAGATTTTCGTTATAAAATTTAACATTACACGATTTTACTACTCTTAACTTCCAAACCAACGTACTTCTGTAAACCAAAGTATGTATCAATCCTGGAAATATCCATCAACAGAATTATATGAAACTAGCTGCGCCTGCGGTTTCATCCGCGTTATTCTGTATGCCGTAAGAATATCGGGATAAAAAGTTACCTGTGTGTTATTCCAGTTGTCCAGCTATCTACGTACTAATTTTCATAACAATAGGTTCAATAGTGTTTGCGTGAAAGAGTAGCAAACATACACATGCACATGCATCCATCCTCACAAACTTTCGCATTTATAATATTAGTAGTAAGGCTAGGATTGGATAGGACAAATTGCATACAATAAAATATCTTCATAAAGACTTGAGCAGTACTAACCGCATTAAGACAGGTCGGTACTACGTACACTAATTGTTTTGGAGCCGATCCAAAATACGTACTTAACCGAATTTCACGGGCACCGTGATGCATATGAAATTGTTAGCGCCAACTCGCTACATTCTATTAGTTTTGGGCTTAGCAAATTATGCGCTTATAATGAAAACTGCGGGAGAGCGTACGGCGTTATTAGAAATCGGAGAGACGGAGGTTTAAATGATTTGAACGGAAGATGAACGTATTTTACTGTGATTCTACATAAGCTTCTAGTAATTTACTTATTGCGTGATTACTGTGTTTCTACACTTATATTAGAATGATGATACTTTTGTATGTTTCTATTTTTATAACGTTTTTACGCATAAACTTCCTGATCGATTTAAAATATTTTTACGCCATTAGCAAGCTACATCATAAGCTACATAATATATACGACAGGCGAAGCCGGAGGAACAGCTAGGTACTAATTTATATAATAAGTAAATTACAGTAAAGTGTAATATGTCACGTAATGTAATGTTGAAAATGTGACAAGAAACAATCACTGCCGATGCGCAGCAATGAAAAAATGTTAAGTTAGGTATATTATTTTATCCCAAATATTGCAAGAAAACAACGAATATATTTTTTTAAATTCATAAATGATCATTTTATGTTAAGTGAAAACACTTCTTCAGTGAGGAATTTGTATTAACAAAATACTATTTGATTGCATTTCTAGACGTCTCCGATTCCTTGAATAGCACAACTGAAATGAAAGACAAATTGAGTTAAAATGGGTTAATTTCGCTCATATATCTTGCGTATACTCTAAATCATTCTAATTTAATAACTCGTTACTTGAAACATTTTAGTGAAATAGGGCTGTTTGAATTAAAATGGTTATTTGTGGGTAGGCAGATTTTCCCTTCGACTTTATATTCTTTCTTATATGGTTTAGTTGCTTTAATCCAGGTGTTTTTATCGATTGACATCATTTATTTTTGTATGTTGATAAGAAATTGTTGCCATTTAATCCTATTTTTAAATGACTTCAAAAAAGGATAAGGTAATATATTATAGTATAATTTACTGTATTTTATTGTGTTTGTTGTTGTTGTATTTGTTACTTTTTATTGGATGAACCAATTTTAAATTGAAAGCTGGTTCCTCCAATGTAGTCCCATTTTATTATAGTTCTAACAATTTGAGAGCGGTAAAATTTTGTGTTAAAAATTATTATATTTCTTGACCGACTTTCACGTTGAATGGTGATATTTTTTGTACAAAATAAGTATATTATTAGATTTCATTGTGATCGTATTTTTAAAAACGAAGAGAGTTTTGTGTTTAATTATGATTACGATAAAGGAATTAGTTTTACTTTGATTTAAACTGATTTTAAAACATAATATCTACTCCAATTAGTTATAAGTTGTTTTTTGTATAGTATGTATATGTAAGTAAATGATATGAACATTGGCTACTTTGATAGAATAAGATGTTGAAAGAAAAGGTTTGAATTTTATCCCGGGCTTATATCATCCTGGTTAAAATTATCTTCAGTATTTCTGGCACGTATTTGTTACATGTTGTGTATCTAAGCGTTTCAAATAATAAATAGCATAATATGAAATCTGTAATCGGCGAGGAGCCTACAACGAGCACTGCTTGCAAAATAAAATATAAAGTATTAGCTGCGCCCGCGGTTTCACCCGTATAAATCGGTATCCCGTAGGAATATCGAGATAAAAAGTTGTCTATATGTCATTTGAGTTTTCCAGCTGTCTACGTACCAAATTTCATTGCAATCGGTTCAGTAGTTTTCGCGCGCAAGAGCAACAAACACACATCCTTACAAACTTTCGCATTTGTAATATTAGTAGGATTATTCATATAATATATGAATTAAGTAACAGTAGAATTTATGCAATATACATAGTACGTTATAATAAACTTAGTTAACTAGAAAGTTAGAATCAAAAGTTAAAATAAAATGTATCAGTTTTAGAAAAAACTTATAAATAGATAAGATATTTTAAGATGACAATTAAATACCTATGCGTATTATTCTGTGTTTGATTGTAGTTTATTGAACCGAATTCCAATTCAAAGCTTCTAACACCTAAATGTTGATTATAAAAATAATTTTAGTTCTTGGTACTACGTGTACCCTACACGTAGTAGCAAGAACTAAAATTCTATAGGCAACTAATTCCACGGTTAATATATATTTTGGCAATTAGCAGCACGCTATTCCCGTCAATGTTAGATCATATCGAGATTTTTCTGGAACGATTTTGTTATAGCGACACCATTCTGTGTCTTGCAGCCGAGTGATTCGAATTGCAAGACCGAAATAATTATAATTTGGAGGCCGCGCCCACGCATCCGCATTTTATTTTCTCCTGTGCAACGCAACCGATGAATGTTTTTGCAGCATCACTTGTTTTTCGAAGTCTCAAATGCATTGTTAGAATATTGCGATTACCACGTAATTAACGTTTGGGTTGTCGAATATATTATGTCCAAATTGATACTCGTAGCTTTGTTTGTGAATTGTTTTAAATGCAATGTTGACTGGGTGAAGTTAATTTATAGATTGAGTTGTTGTGGCGGAGAAAATTCTGTCACCGGTTTGAAATTTAAGAAATTTGCTTTTAATTTTTTTTTTCTGAATTCCATTCTGAATTTGTTTCTGTTTTATTATTTAATTTGAAAAACAGCTGTTTATTTCGAAATTTGCAACCGTTTTTTTTTGAAGACTTGTTTCTGTAACGTAGATTACATTACAGAAATTTCTTATTAAAGTTCATAAGCTAAAAATTAAATAATAAAATTAAAGACATTTAATGATTTTCGATCACAGCGTAATCGTAAAGAAGATAAGCCAACCTTGCAAAACACACAGCTTTTACATGTATGCAGATCAGATTAACGTAAATTTAACTTTCAGAGCAATTGATATTTTTATAATTTCAACGTAATGTAATTAATTACCTTATTTGCCAATGCGTAAATAATTTAATATATTTATTAATACTTTATTCTGCTAACGTACATAACAGTACCCTCAAATAATTATCTATTTAATAACCTATAACTAAACCAGTATAGACATACCCTATCACTTAGAAATAATCTTTTCCAGGCAACCCACTGTGTACAAATAAAACACAAAGAAGGTGATTGGTTTGAAGCACCATAATATGCATACATAAATAATAAATATACCATATTTAAAATTATTCAGAATCTTATAATGTTACTGTTAAACAAAACACTCAAATACACATAAAACCTATAAAAATTACTATATAATCCATACTGTAATTGCATACCATAGAAAAATTGTAAATCTTTTTGCTACATCTACCATTGAACAATCAACTAGTAACTAGGACGTCAAGAACTTCGTCCTCGTGTATTACGATTGTCTTCTGAATATTTTCAATTAAAACTTTACAAACCGAAATCTCGACCGAGAAACAAGGTACACTTTGAAATTTCTTGTTTGACATTTTCGTGACTATTTTAATAGAAGGATTATTCGATGCGTAGGTACTGCTGTTGTAATGGGATTTCATTGTTGTTTTGTGATCGCATCCAAATTTAAATCATGTGTTTTGTGAATAACAGATACATAAATAGTCAGATGTGTATGTTATATAAAATTAGAATAAATTTTAAAAAAGGTTAAGGCTTAAATAGTCTACGGATATAATCAAATCTTAATTTGTCGAAAATACAAATGTAGTTGTGGTAAGAAGAGCATTAATTAGGTACCACAACAAGATTTTCCAAAGTGCCTTCTTTTAAAACTAAGAAGAATTAAATTGCCACCAGTCTCTACTGTTTCAAATAGTCTGTTTGCTCTTCATGACTTTCATTCTATAGAGAATGTAATATATCAAACTTTATACAAACTCGTCTTGCTAGTTTATTCCTTTCTCGCTTAATTTTATTTATTACTAGCTGCGCCCCGCGGTTTCACCCGCGTAAGTCCGTATCCCGTAAGAATATCGCGATAAAAAGTTGCCTATATGTTATTCCAGTTGTCCAGCTGTCTACGTACCAAATTTCATTGCAATCGGTGCAGTAGTTTTTACGTGAAAGAGCAACAAACACACACACATCTTTACAAACTTTCGCATTTATAATATTAGTAGGATAGTAGAAACTAGGATAGGATTATGATTAGTAGGATATTAGAAGGAAGTAGGATAAGGTCGGGCACGTTTCGCCATACTAGAACGGCGTGAAATAGTAATATGCGAATGCTACTGTTTCATTCGAAAAGTTAGGAGCTGGAGCTGGAGCGGCCCTTATCCCTTTCCTCACCTCTTAAGCCCATTCCTACGTTCATATAGTCGATCCTTTCTCATCACATACCCCTTTAAAGCAGTCATGGCATTTGCAGAGGTCCTGCAGAGACAGTGTACACGAGCTATGGTGATCGCTTACCATCAGGCGAACCACCAGCTCGATTTCCCGCTGTGGCATAAAAAAGTAAGTCGCGATTTTTTTTTTATATATCTGAAGTGAGTAATACCCATATATAAATTTTTATAGCTTATAAAACATATTGTAGTATCATTTATTATTCGTAATAATTGTATCACTGAAGCATGAATTTACAAAAATATTTCTCTTACTACTATCAGACTAAAACTAACTAAAGATAAAATGTTTGTTAGAATTTAAAAAAATAACTGTATTTATTGTTTATCTGATTTTTAAGAATATTTTATTGCAATAAATTATCTGTAGTCTTCTTGTGAAGTTTGTTTCAGAGTTTTGTTGTTATAATCTTAAGTAGTTTTTGGAAGTACCTACGCGTAGACATGTTTACATGATTTAAGTACCTAAGGAAGTAGAATCGTATATGGTAGATGGCGAAAAAGTTTAGCACTTAATATATTACGTTACCAGCTTCCGATCGGTAATAAATACGATTAAATATTCCACTTATTGGTATCATTATGTAATTTAATTTAGCTAGACGTTTGCTAACTACTAGCAATAGATAAACGTGATGGACAAGGACAGAACAACACATCCATGATCAAGGAAAGAGATAACGATATTGCAAAATGCGTTGACCCAAGATGATAACTCACGGGTCACTAAAGGGACGTCTATTTTGCTTTTTTGTACTTGCAATTATTTTGGAAATTATTCGTTGAATTATAACGATCGCTTTATTTGTTTATATAATATCAATTTGTGTAAACAGTTTTGTTTTGAAGTTTTTGTTAATAATTGGAGACTAGAAGTCTATATGTCTTGCCCTATGTATATAGCAATAAAAATGTACTCATTAATGCAATAATATCGATGGTTTATGCTCAAATATATACCTAATATATATGCACATAGAATATCAAATTCTGAATATTTGAAACATTAGAATTTATTATAAGTATATAATTTTTCTATTGAGTGCGGAATCACTATGCTACATTGTTTTCAATAGCAACCTGTGTTGATACCAATTCCTTATCAGATACGAGACAAATAAATATTTGCATTATATTACAAGACGAAAGCATTCGTAAACACACTCAATGTTTGTTGAACAATTTCCAAGTACTTTAACAAATTACATTCAATTTAATCTAATGAAAGTCTAAAAATACAATAACATTCCAAAAATTTAACGTATTTAAAACTAGTTTAAAATTACAAGGAATTATCTTTACCTTAAGATTGACGTTTAGTTTTAAATAATGCGAAATGCGAGTCCACTATAACACTATACTCACACTTATCCCAAAACTATCACTGCACACACACAAACGCACACGTAACACAAACCGAGCCCACGTGGTGCAACGCAAGCACCACTCTATACCGCAAGTAAGTCACAACTGACCGTTAGACAAGTAGAACAAATTATTTTCATATATAGACGCATCGGACGCACTAATCGATAGGATAATATTCACTTTTTCATTGACAAATGCTTGGAAAATGTTGAACAGATGCCAATTACCGTGTGTTTCTTTATTTTGAGCAATTTATGGGATCTCAGATGGCCATTTGATTGGGCGAAGTGTGGGCGGGTCTCTTCTAACTAAAAGTTTTGTAGACTATTTCGCGGTAACTTTTCATGTTGGTGGTTTATATTCCTTCATTTTAAATTGAATTCTGAGAACGTCACTTTTCACATTAAAAAATGTATTTTTAGTATATTATATTATGAATCGACTTCAAAAAAGGGACGTGGTTGTCAATGTGACTGTATTTTTTGTGTTTTTTTTAACTCATTACTTTTCACTGGGTGCCATGTGATCTTTAAATTTAGGGTAGTTCTGATAATTTGAAGGCAGTTTAGTTTTTGGTTTAAAATTGTTATTTACGCGACTGAACAATTTCATTTACGTTTATTGAACACATTAAACTTTGTAAGTCCTTTTTACGTGTTTACAATATAGTAAAATACATCGATTCATAAATCTAATCTGTTAGTACACTGGTAAATAATAATGTAACTAAATGAAAATATACGATACGTAGGTACGAAACGCGGATCAATTACTGATCCGTTAAAACGTTTCTAGTATTTAAATACAGCAGTCGTAGGTACAAACGTTCTTGGAGGAATCATTCGAATAAACAGAATTTATTTCTAGCGCTTTCATCCAGCCGTAATAAATAAAATATCCGAGATAGGTTTGCGGGTGACTGGGCCAATGTTTTAATATTAGTTTTCTATACAATCTAATGTTGTAGAAAATGTATGTGTTAGGGGGATATTGACACTCTTTTATCTCGGATCGTTTAAGTGATCATATGTTTGTTTCATTTACAATTTAATTTAATGAAAAAAACAATCATATCTTTATATTACACTTTCTAACATATCCCTATTATGGATGAGGTTATCGTCACTGAAGGAATTTGTGACGGAAGTCCCGATTTCAGCGAATTATATTTGACTGGCCATGATCGAAGGTAGGACAGTTTTTCCTAGTTCTTTGTTCGTAACGCTAATTAGAGTTATTTCAGGTTGTATGATGTTTTATATATGTACTCACTGAACTTTATACTTTAATAAGCTGAAGCGAGTTGACACGCGTATAATTAAATGAAGAGAGATGCTTTTTACTATCTTTAGATAGGTAAGGAATCTGGGTATCATTTTCTCAAGAAATAATACAGGCATGTAAGTAATATATATTACAAAATGATTAATTAATGCATAATTTTACCGAATAAATATCGCTTTTAGGTAAAGCTTCATGAAATCAAAAATATTAATAAAAGATATGTTTTAACTGGTTTGATGATAATTTCTTGATTTCAATTATTTTAAATAATAATCTACTTGATGCTCGTCCCGGTTATAAAAATTCCTCTTTTTCCCAAGGGAGCATTTTAATCGGCATAAAAAGTATCTTATCCCCCAAGTCACCTCATACCCTGTCGGTATACCAAATTTCATCAAAATCCGTTAAGCAGTTTCAACGTGATTGACGGATAAACATCGAAACGAACAAATTTTCACGTATAATATTAGTGTGATCAGGCTATCACTATAAAGTACTTGTGATGAAATGATTCCCATACGTTGTTCATAAAGTGCAGTCTCGCATTCTCTCATGGGACATGCTGCTTGCATTTAGTAGTTGGTCAGTATTTTATGCTTTTATGCCCATGATACGTCTTGTACCTTTATCCACTTACTAGCCTCGACCTAGTAATATTTTAGTGGCAAACGTTGGGGTAATTTGAATAAGTTGGTTGTACGAATCGAATATATCCTATACTACTTCCTACTAATATTATAAATGCGAAAGCTTGTAAGGATGTGTGTGTGTTTGTTGCTCTTTCACACAAAAACTACTCATACAAATGCAATAAAATTTGGTACGTAGATAGCTGGACAACTGGAATAACATATAGACAACTTTTTATCCCGATATTCCAACGGGATACGGACTTACGCAGGTGAAGCCGCGGGCGCAGCTGGTTATTTATAAATTTAATTCATGAAAGCGTTCATCTTTACTATAAAATTTAAGCTAAAGAGATTGTTTGTTATTTTGCTTTCTTTAACAATTTAATCTTAGGAACTACTGGAACGGTTACAAAAAAAATTCCTTCACCGTTGTGTAGGTACGTGATCCATGACTTAAACGGCTATGTATGTACCACGGGCGAAACCGGAGCGGACCGCTAGTATATGTTATAAGGTCAAACACCATTTAATATTACGTTACGTGACCCTTTTATCTTTGAATAGTTTATTCTAAAATATATATTTACGTCAGCTATGCTTAAGAATCCTTACAGATATTATAAATTCGAATGCGTGTTCGTTTATTTGTTTTTTTCCTGTCGCAAGGTCAGTTCTTTCTTTTAGTCTCCTTAGTCTCCTCAATCCTTTCTTTATTTCTTTCCAATCAAAGTCGGAGATCTCTTTGAAGAGGCGTGAAATCTATAAACGACCTTACGCCTCCGCAAATGTTCATGGGCGGTGGTAGCGCTTACCATTAGATGACCCACACCAGCTAACTCCTGTGCCGACGATGACGAAAAGAAATTATTTATTTATGGTTACACTTTTGTGTATGGCCTAGTCCGTCATCATCATCATCATCATCATCAGCCCATATATGTTCCCACTGCTGGGACACAGGCCTCCTATGAGGGTTCAGGCCATAATCCACCACGCTGTGCGGGTTGGCAGATTTCACATATCGTCGAACTTTTAATTCTTGGACATGCCGGTTTCCTCACGATGTTTTCCTTCACCGTTTAAGCAGTGGTGATGTTATCCACATGCGCAGATAAATTGAAAAATCAATTTATTTCCTGCACGCTCGCCCGGTCTCGAACCCCGACTTATCGATTTTGAAGTCCGAGGTTCTCACCACTGAGCCACCACTGCTGGCGGCTAGTAGTCCGTTATGTGAGATCTATACTATTGTTCTATTTTAAAAATCGGGTCGCAATCCTTTAAATTTTGTAAAATTAATCATTATAATATAGTTTATCACTTCAATAAAACCTAATGTTTTACAATCTCAATCAGACAATTTTTTTGAAATTTTTCACTAGAGTTATTACATTTTCATCATAAATTACATCATACAAATAGATTAAATATAATAATATTCAAAACAACTTAATCAGTGTTGCAATGACAACTTTTTTTTAGTTAAAACCTAAGAAAATTTGAGATTTTTATTTAGCTCAATAAACAGCGTAGTTGCTTCGATTCCCAAATCGATAAACTCGAACTCAAACTTAAACTCAAACATTTATTCATTCAACTAGTTATAGAAACACTTTTTAATCGTCATATTACACAGTTATAACATTTACCACCGGTTCGGAAGGCAGTTTCTACAGATATATTATATCGATTTCACATTCGAACGAAAAAACATTTCTAACAATTTTCTAATTCATCCAAAACCAATATAATATACCAATAGAATGTATAATCTTCTTATAATAACGTATAATTATATAAAACGTATTAGACAAGAACATTTTCCGCTGCCCCAAGTAATTTGTAGCCGTACAGTTTTACTAATAATAGACTGGACGGAGTAATAACTTTAAACACGATATTATCGAAGTTTCCCCGGTAGCTAAGGAACAATAGCTAAAATAGGCTGTGGTTACAATGGAAAAATATAAAATTTAATCCTTGGATATTGTAGTTTTATAAATTTGGAGATTTAAAGATACTTTAGTTTTTTATGACAATGTAGCCAAGGAGAGAGGAAATGGTAGGTTATGGTTTACGTCTACCATCGTCCATGAATATTTGTATGAATATTGCGCCTCTAAAAATGCCGAGTTGATCTGATCAATATTGGCTGTAAGGGTGATGATGATAAAGAAAAGATTGATGATAGGAATAAGGAAAGGAAGGGAAAAGTAAGGGAAAGGATGCAGGATTACGTCTCCTCCATTCATCGTACGAAACACACTAGCACCCATGCAAGGGTATTTGTCGTCGATCTTCTAGATCGAATGGGGATGTGATATCTTCCCCAATTCGTGTCTTGCTTACTATCTGAGGATATTGTAGATATATCAGATATATAAAAATTATTTTTTAGCATTGTAATAAAATTTGAAATAATATAATGAATGATGCGCACCAAATCTATCACATAGCCCATAATATACTAATGTATATACAGATGTATGTACTTTAAATTGTTTGTAATTTCTAATTTATTAATTAATACTTGTACCATACTTTGCTTTAATTTGTGACTTATAAATTTTATTTAATCACTGAAGACATTGATGTATGAAAGGAAATCTCAGACACAAAGATGAATAAACAGTTACTGACTGAAAAAGCTATGATGAGAATAAATTAACCAAATACTAGTGTTTAGTCTGAACAAGACGAGCCAAGATTTATTGTACTGATTCTATTTTATATTTACTGCAATTTCAAGTTTTAAAAATAACCAATAAATGAAACTCCCAGTGTATCACAATCTTTACCAAGGGTAAAGGACAGTTGGAAGTAAATGACCAAAATCGATACAGGGGTTTTAATAATTGATCCAAACGACCGATGTCCGACGCCCGGTACCGATTCAATAGCGTCGTAAATATACAAATGTTTTACGAGTTTTATCGATTTATTGTACCCGACCCGTCGGGAATAAAATTTTAACGATTTTCGTACCGTTTCTTCGAAACTTTAGTCCATTTATTAGAGTAAATGAAAATTATTGTAAGCAGTTATGTGTTTATGTACCGAGTTGGTCATACTGATTGATTTTTTTTATTCTAATTGTAAACTGTCTTATCGAATCGGCAGTTAAAACAAAATTTAACCGCAATCTCAAATTACTATTGAACAATAACAATCAGCACAATACAACAAATATATAGACTTTTTTTTATTGAACAGTTATCCATGATGATACTATTATTTTCATAAAGCAAAATACAATAAAATTGTCTTTTAAATCATATTATTTCCTTTTACCAGGATTTATATTATTTCCCTCTATTGTAAATGCTATAGTTATATATTTTAAACTTAAAACATTTAATTTTACTATAAATACAATGCTTATAATTATACAAAACAATACTAAGTATCACAATAGATTGATCAGATGTTTCACGCTTCACGATAGCACGTCATACAATTATTGGAAATATCCATTACAGACCAGAATGCATTTGAATAGGACGAGAGATCGATAGGTTCTATTCATAGTGTTCTGTAAGGCTTCCAACTACATGGAAAGTGGAGCAACTCCGACTTAGGTTCTATGCTATTTTAGTTGATTATTAATAATTATAGTTAATTCTTTAATAACTATAACGTTATTAGATTTGTGGCGAAAATGTTACTGGTTATAACAGACACGTATTTGATGAAATATTTAATATTTATTGAAACAAATAGCGTAATATACTTATTGACTACTAGACGCTCATCCTGGCTCCGCCCCGATATCAGGATTCTTGTTTTATCACAAGGGTGCATTTAATCGGAGTAAAAAGTATCCTATTACCCAAGTCAGCTCATACCCAGACTATATCCAAAATTCATAATAATCCGTTCTGTAGTTTCATCGTGATTGACGGACAAACATCCAAACAAAGAACACATTTATACTATTAGCGTGTTGAGTATTAAGATATAAAATCGTTAAGTAATTGTTTTACACATTGATATTTATAGAAGGTAAAATTTGTTTGCAAATTTGTAATTTGAGATTTATAATCACTGTTTGAAAATTGTATTTGCAATAAACAAGTATATAATGCTGAATTTTGGCAACGCTTAAAATGTCCCAAAATTACCTAATAATTTTTTTGTTGTAATATAATGTTTGCAATAGAAAATCGTATCAAAACTGTTCGTAGAAGATGGTATTTTCATACGTTTTTATTTTAAGGAACAAATATAACAATTGCTAGAAATGTGGCGTCATATAAATCTTCGCCCTGTAAGATCGCATTGCAGTTTCCGGCGCTGATCTCTGCTTCGTCGCTATGAATTGAGATCGTCGATCTACAGAACCATGAAATAGTGATTTTCAATGTAAAATTTTCTATATATTTAACTAGAATAGAATTTTCGCGATAGCGAATAAACAAATTGTGGAGGAAACAAGAATTCATCATCATCATCATCATCAGCCCATATATGTTCCCACTGCTGGGACACAGGCCTCCTATGAGGGTTCAGGCCATAATCCACCACGCTGGCCAAGTGCGGGTTGGCAGATGTCACATGTCGTCGAACTTTTGATTCTCGGACATGCCGGTTTCCTCACGATGTTTTCCTTCACCGTTTAAGTAGTGGTGATGTTATCTACATGTGCAGATAAATTGAAAAATCAATTTATTTCCTGCACGCTCGCCCGGTCTCGAACCCTGACTTATCGATTTTGAAGTCCGAGGTTCTCACCACTGAGCCACCACTGCTAGACAAGAATTAGTAATATTTAAATATAAAAATTAATGCCATTAGTAGTTAGGTAAAGATTTCATTCAGAAAGTAGTAGCTTTAACAATCAGAGTGCTGGTTTTCCGTGATTTCTTGACTATAATTATGTATAACATTAAACTGCAATAAAATTTCGAAATCTTTTGAATCATTATGACTTCGATGTTGATTGAAGTACTCTTACAATAGTAAATACTTAATTTTCGAACTTAAAGGACGGGTATTATACTATAATTTTATTAACCTCCAATATATACAGAAGTTACATCAATTTCCTGTTTCAGTTCACATAACCTTCCATAGATCCGTCTAGACTGATTTCCATAAAATGACCGACACTGATCTGGCCTTCTGCCAGGAATGACGCCAAATTGATGCTGCAGATCTACCCTGAAACTTGGGTCGGAACGACACTGTATTCCTAGTCTTCGAGTGATTAATGATTATGATTTCTTGTATAAAGTTATGATTTCTTGTATTAAATAAAAAACGTTATGTGCTAGTGCTGGTTATACATTTTGATCGTGTTGGTAAGGTTAATTTTCCACAGCGAAACGCGAATACTGATTGAAGTATTTTGCATATATTTCAGATAATATCTTGAACTGTTTCTGAGAAAAAATGATGTTTATATTCGGCGAGCAAAGCGTATTTATTGTTTTCTGATCTTTTTCTTTTACACGTGCAATAATATTGTGCTTCTCGTTAAATTTAATGATACTAGGTTAAAGGGAAAATACTCAATAGGTTTTGATATTATGATATTACAAAAATGCAGCATAAGTGCGGTGTAATTTTGATTTTTCACGTTCTCATTTCACGGAGCTCTAAAGAGGAGAAGATAATAATTGGACAGAGTTATGTTTAAGAATTATGTTTATTCTTTTGTATGTGGTAGTCGAGCACGTTTCGACACGAATTGGGCCAGCTCGTACCGTGGAAGTAACACACCCCCACAGAAAACCGGCGTGAAATAGTATACTGCTGTGTTTCGTTCGGTGAGTGGGGGAGCCGGAGGCCCATTTCCTTTTCCTTACCCTTCTCAGTCCTCTCCTTTATTCTTCTGATCAGTCGTTTCTTCATCTCTTTCTAGTTTGACGTCGGCAATCCATTTATAGAGGCATAAGGCTTACAATAGACTTTACGCCTCTCCAAATATTCGGCGGTGGTAGCGCTTACCATCAGGCGACCCACCAGCTCCATTACCGACGATGAGTAAAAAAAAAAATCTAAATGATAGTGACGTAAGAGCGGTTTCAAATGAGACAAAAAGTTATAAATTTCTTTTAAATCTGAAAGTGCATCAGAAAAATATTCAACTGTCCAATCGAAAATAATACATTCAATACACAATCATAATACAGGTATAGATATTAAACCGATTATAAATAATGAAGTATTCAAGAGGGAGCCGTACAAATTGATCGAAAAGCAACAATCTACTGGCGAAATGCCAACTCAGACTCCAGCTGATAGTGCTGCCGTAAACATTTATATCAACAACCAACATTGCATACGATTTTTTCTAAATATCTTTGCACCGTTTCGTTCCAGTATAGGGAAAATTTTCTTTGATATTTTCTTGCGTAAGAATTCATGTATTATTCACATTCGGACCACACATTTAAACAATATTTTGCATAAATTTGACTCTTTATGAATCTGATATACTACTAATAATTGAGAGTAATCATAATATCATTATAAAACCCATTAGGAAATAAAAGTTCCTATAGTGAGTGTCTAAACGTGAAATCGTAGACAAACTAACATATTCCACAACCTTAACCTTTTATTTAATTAATGAGAAACTTCTAAACTTAAACACACAAATTATAAACAGTGAAACGTCAGCACTAGCTGTCAACAGCGTGACGTACCGAATTCAATATGGCGGCAGTTCTGATTCGCGCCAAAATAGCCATTAATATAGTGTTTCGTTCTGAGTTATGAATGGAACTTGATATTTAACAGGTTGTCACAGATGAGCAGTTAGCTATTGAACTCTTATATAGTCGGCCATTCACAACTAAATATCTTGGCAAGGAGCCAAGATGGAACGGCAGCGAGATATTATTATAATACTGTAATTATATTATGAATATTGCAGTTATAACATACCAATCGCAGTTCCATGCAAATAGCGATGCTATGTGATAATCTAATAAAATAATAAATTGTAGAATGTCGTTTTAACTAATACTAATTTGACCCTTTTGTTTACTTAAAATTTATCTTAACTTTAAATAAAATTCCTTGTTACATTTAACGTTAATTTTTTTAATATTTATCTTAACCTTATGTGTAAAGGTTCAGTTAAATTACACAATGTTTTTTCGTTGGTCTAATAACCGCGCCTGAATGTAATGATGTCACATTCAGGCTCGGTATAACATACTTTATATTATACTACTCTATAGTGTTATTAAAATATAATTAACACATCATTAATTCGTTGGTGCTATCACAACCTATTATTATTTATATCGTGGAATTACGCATTAACTCATTAATAAGTTTGCTATCCGATAATCTTGTCCTTTAATTTCAATGAAACCTAAACATTGTTCCGAAAAGGTCCCTTTAATAAAAACAATTTGAATGTAAACTATATTAGAACGCCCCAATCGGTCGATATCAAAGTTCAGTTGGTGGTAACAGTTTGTTAGAACTACGGACTCAGCCGTTACCGTCCATTCAAAACATAAATTGGTTATGAGGTTCCTTGCCCAGTGGAAGCGATGAAGATTCTTGAATTAAATCAGCGATATATTTGTAGATTAGTTGTTGCCCGTGGTTTCGCTTGCGTACGATGGTAAATCCAAACAATTCTCGAATTCACGTTTTTAGGCTCACACAAAAATTTCAGTATAGCGACAATCACAGGCACATAAATTATTCATAATGTATGAAGGTTTGTACATTATCGTAGCGGGATTCTGTGGAGATTACTGTTAGTAGGAGTCTTTGACCAAAACAATAGCTGCACAAAGCGGTTAAAAAGTCCTCCAAACATTTGTCAAATTCCTATTTCTGTTTCACCTCTTCGTTTTCTTCTCATATAAATTATCATAAATCAGTGTTCGATCTACTTATGTCCTCCACATACTATGTTTGTTGATAATTTTATAAAATTGATGAAAATTTATGAAAATTGACGGAACTCCTATTAAGAAATAAAACCGCCTTTTGCATCTTATGTTTAGTTTTATTAAAATTGGCAATGTGGGCAATGACGTATAAATACATCAAAATCAGAAAAAGTAAAAAAAAAATCCAATTGCTATGAAAGCCATTCCAGCTCAACCTAAAATAACATAACATATATATGTTAACACAAAACTGAGAACAGTTGAAAATATTATATATTTTAGTCCCATAGAATCGAACCTTCGCTGGTCGATCAGGCCAGTCGGTCCATTCAAAACATAAATTCATTGTAACTCAGTCCGCTTTGCGTCTTTCGAAAATGGTCTTTAACGTCTACCAAGCTTTGTGTAAATAATGTTTCTTTAAATTTATCACCCTAATAAATGCGGGTTCGCTTTTTCTATGAAAATAAGTTTAAATTTAGTCGGCTACTCACGCGATAGTTTGACGCTTGAAGATGAGAGTTCATGCATGATTTTATTCGGTTGGCCGTGTACAACTAATTAATGGTCTCATATAAGCATATGTATAAAGCTATACAGAGTAGCTATACCTTCCTTAGGAATTAATTTAATCCTGACGATCCTAGTCAGGATAATAGGATAATCACATGAAATTATTGTATTGTTACCAATCCTGGATAGAGGCGAATTTACTAAAATCGTGTTTAAAATAAATCTCTAGTTGGCTGAAGTAGGCGTGAACAATTGGACTAGATTTTGATAATAGTGTATTTTTCTAAAACAATAACTGTCGCCTACCTAAACTATACATCGTCGTAAAGAAATTATAAGGTTTCACTACTAAAACTATTTAAAATCGTTCTTCATAATATGGTGTAATTAATATTAGAATAGTATGTAATGAAGAGGAAAAAGTAAATGACTACAATACCTTATAAAAAATTTATTCTTTACCATACTTTTCAATATAATTAAATAATAACTAAGACTATCACATATATAAATTTATATAACAAAGAACATAAGGAGAAAGAAAGCTGAAACGCGAATATGAAAATATGTTAAAACTTAAGTTCGGTAATTGCGAAAGAAAAATTTGGCTAGAGTTGCAAGCTCAAATCCCCCTGTGACCACTCGGTTTATTTTGCCCGGGGAATGGATCCGGGACATAGCCGGCTAGACCCGGGCATGATACTCTTTATCCGGGATTAAATTTTGCAGGGAAGCAACTTTGCGACGTCTGGATATACTCATCTGTTCGGATAAATACGGTTGAATCCAGACGATAATTTTTTTAGTTCCCAAATTAAAAACGTTACGAAACAAGCGGCGCGCAATTTTACGATAGGTAGGATTTAGTATTTCGGTTGTTCATTAAATTTGTTGGCATGCGAAAGTTTTAATTATAATTCTGTACATGTAGAATTTTGTGAATTTACATTGTATATTGTATCATGATTTTCAATAATTATAATCGTTAGCCAGTTGTTATTAACTGAGATTGATGGGTATTTTCTGTTGATACGTAGATTTTATGCGCAGAATTTACGCGTGTTATAAACTTAAAGATACGAAGAGATTTTTATTTCCTAACAAGTTTAATAATTATGTTATACTCGAGGAGTATTTTTAGATTATTCAAGAAGTAAATATTACGATCAAAAAGACAAAAAGGCACTTTTAGAAATAAATAATAATAAAAATAAAATAAAGTTTATTTGAACCAAAAAGGAATACACTGCAGACATTGAGTTACATTAATTATGTAGGTACATTAGAGTTTTATAGCTTAATTTTTGTAAGCTATGATCCCTGTGTTAGGTTAAAACCTGTGTTACAGGGTTCATTCGTCGATCCATATATTGAGACATACATACTTTTAGAAATGAAAGAAGTCATTAAACAAATAAATATAACAATTATCCCGATGTTTCCGATGGTATCTTACAGCGAGCGAAGTGACGTGTAGACATAATTTAATATTATAATAAAACAATCGCATTACAAAAAGTTTTTAATTAAAAGATCAAATACAGGAGAACTGTAAAAGGCTTGAATTACTCGCAGTGGATATGTTGCTTATAATAATAATTAAACAGGTAAAATCAAGCCAATTCAAGGAATTAAGCTTCCCTGAATTAAAACTGCGCACATAGCGGAGCAGTAATTTATTAAATATTAATTGTTTATTTGTAATTTATTGGTGCTGATGTTGAAAAACGGGGGTGTAAAAATACAATTTCTGGTGTCTCGTGTGGAGACCTCAAAGTTTGCCCAGATAACAAAAATAACCAATCTCTATTATAAATCTGTTCTTTTTATACATTATGTATTTTACTTTAGTAATTGTATTTTCTTTATTTTCATCTTACTTGGATATTTAGCATAATATAAAGAACACTAAAGGTAATATGTATGTCTCAATATATGGACTACGTATGACTATAACATAGGTGTCATATAGCACAGGGATCTTTGTTTGAACCTTTTAAAACCCTTTTTTATATCATAGCGGGAAACTAAGCTGCTGATTCGCCAGATGGTAAGCAATCACCACCGCCTATGAACGTTCGCAGTGGCTCAGACCTCTGCTAGCGCTGCCCGCTTTTTAGGGATAACAATAAGGAAAGGATTGATGACTGGAAAGAAGGAGTGGACTGGGAAGGGTGTAGAAAACGAAATGGGCCTCCGTCTCCCCCACTCACTTCTTGCACATCCCCTGTGCGAGCTGGTTAAATACATGCCGAAGCATGCTCGACTGCTGTTATATTATAACCATAACATTTGTACCAACAAAATCTGTTTAAAGTAAATAAGTTTAAATAATCAAAAATATACCCTAGACAACAGTCTAGAGTATATTTTTGGTTATTTTATTATTTGACATTAAATAATTACAGATGACCATATAAATAGTGTTAGAAGAGACCAGATGAGTATTTAAACATATTACTTAGAGGTAACGTTATTGTATATTTTATATAAGCTATAATATAAAATGATAACAATTTAAAGGCACATACAGAAATCATTAGTAATTACTGAGACAAGCATTTATTTCCACAGATAAAGAAAAGTAAGAGCTTATAAATTGATATAAAGCAGTTAGAATTCCTAGCAGGTACCACAACACTAAATAAGTCTCACGGTAAGAGGACCTACACAATACTACTTGGCTAATTTATTACATAGCATTTAAGGGCGGTTGAGCCACGAAACTTGCGTCTCTTTAAATATATAACTATCTAGAAAATAGGGGGGCTTCTTTAACCCAGTTAAAAAGGAGATTTACAACTCGATGTGTAGGTATGCAAAAACTACAGAATTTCAGTTTTTGGATCATTATCATCATCATCATCATCAGCCCTTATATGTTCACCCACTGCTGGGACACAGGCCTCCCATGAGGTTTTGACAATCAAATTAGTAGTTCGACAAATTCTTAATAACCATGTTCGGCTTCCACATTGTTTTTTTCAAAATAAATGATAATGTAATCGTAATAATGGGTATGCTTTTCTACTTACTCCAAATATCACTTTGGAGTAAAAATTTGATAACATCTTGAATATGGAAATGTTAATTTATTTCACATTGCCGTTAAGATAAACAAAAACGTAAGGATTAGGATAAAAAATGTTTATAATTTGATAAAAGTACAAAGAAATGAAGTAAATACAAAAAAACGGTCACAACTCTTCAAAAAACCAAACCATTGATATCTCAAATATAATTTAACTAAAATAAACAAATACGAGTCTTAAAGAATAAAAATATTTATACTATACACATAAACACAGATATTGTTTACAAACATTTCCCGGCTCCACTCGGCGAGGGCGGCCAAGCGAAATTTACACCGCTAACCAGTACCCCGTAACCAGCCTCCTCGCAAACACTAAGGAGAAATTATAGGAATTCATTGCTCCCCTTATTAAGTCCTCTTGTAATAAAATCGAAGGTATTCCGCCGTTTGAAATTTGAATTAAGAAGTCCAGATGTTGCGGAACTCATTTTCATAATTATTTTTAAGCGTTGATTTTTTGTTGAATAGCGTTTAATGCTATAGGCGTTTAATATTCTATGCTCCATGGTGTTTTATAATAAATAGGGTGAAATTTTAAAAGATTTCGTGTGGAAGTGTTTTTAATTAAAATATGTGATAATTTTTTTATTTATTTATGACTAGCAATATTTATGTTCTTACGTATTTGCTAATACAATGTAGCAGGCGAAGGTATTTATTTCATAGACTTTATATTAATATTATTTTAAGTTATTATCCGTAATTCAACGTTTTGAAACAAACATACACACGTATAATATAGACAACGCAACTTATTTTAAAAGGAATATAAATATAAAATGTTGGTAACTTTATTTTCAGACAAAGCTAATAAATTGTAAAGTCAAATTTATTAATAGGATATCGTATTATAAATTACTGTATGTTGGTTTTAATTGTTATACAAATCGCTGCATAATTAATACACGAAAAGTTTCAGTTTCCCAAGTAAATGAAGATTCCCTGAGGACCATGCATGAGGACGCAATTAAGAAAGTACATAATTAATATGATACTTCATATTATGTTGCGTAGTACGTAACTCTTTCTACCGATTTTGTATTAATTATATAAGTAGGTTGGTGCTGTGAAATAAACGTACTGAAAGTTGTTTATATTATTTTTCATAACATCTTCTAGAAATAGTTGTAAGTAAAATGTGATTATAATTTCAATATGTTTATCATTAGAATTCCTTAAGATTCGTTAGATCATTGCGATAACACGTTAATTGTTTTAAATGAAAACAAAATCCTTTTTTATTGTCTTCTTACCTAACGTAAGATTACGATTATACAATTGCTATTTGAATTAATAATTAAAACCTTCCATTTCATTTTTTTTAATTAAAGATAAAAAGTACGTCATCATCGTCATTATCAACTCATATAATAATAAGTTCCCAGGGAAACATACCTTGTATGATGGATAAGTCTTTGGTCCACGCCATAATGTACCACGCTGACCATGTCTGGGTTGGCAGATAACACGTGTGGTCGAACTATTGTTTCTTCGACATACTGGTTTCCTCACGATGTTTTCATCTCCATTTTGAGCAGTTATGATGTGTAATATGCAAGCATAAAATGTTTAGCTTGAAACAGATTTTGACTTTTTAAATATATCAATTCACTAGCTGCGCCCCGCGGTTTCACCCGCGTAAGTCCGTATCCCGTAGGAATATCGGGATAAAAAGTTGCCTGTATGTTATTCCAGTTGTCCAGCTATCTATGCAGCAAATTTCATTGCAATCAATTCAGTGGTTTTTGCGTGTAAGAGTAACAAACACACACACATCCTTACAAACTTTCGCGTTTATAATATTAGTAGGATTTCTTTTTAAGTATAATTTAGAATCTAGATTTAACTAATAAAGTAATTGTTTATGAAAACACAACCATTATTTATACTCATAAATTGTGAAAATTCTTCTAAGTTTAAGCAATTTTCGAATTACCTATTCAAAAACATATTTGTAGGTAATTGCAATAGCTTACCGCAATATATATTAAATTTGAATGAAATTAAGAAGACGTCTTGTAAGCAATTAGGTAGCATTTTCTAAGGGCAATTACGAAGATACCTTACAAAATGAGTATATAATAGGCTGTGTTAGGATTAATTACTGAAGACGCCCAAGACGTTATTAATTTCCTTTGGTTTCATAGCCATATTCCATTAGAATCTATTAGAAATAACAATTTTGAGAATTCTATTCAATATGGAATGCTTTGCATCCATTTTCAAATTAATTTGGGCTTTAATTCAAGGTAAATAAGCGTTCTCATAACTCATAATTATTCTGAAATTATTGTATTAGAAAATATATTTATTTAACAAAATGTCGCCATATTGTTGGTCATCATGCAGTTACTCATACAATCTATGAACAGGCCAATGCTGTCAGGGGTCGCGGACGAATTTTAACCAGCTCCCGCGGCCCCTTCACTTAAGTGGCTCGACGGAACACAGTGGGGTTTTGGTCGGTAGGAATCCGACATAACCCACGGCTTTATCTCTGGAGGCCGTGGGTATCTATGCAAGATTTCCCCAGTTAAAAAAAAAAAAGAAAAAAAGGCCAATGCTGTCAAATCTCAATTTTTATATTTATACTAGCGGTCGGCCCCGGCTTCGCCCGTGGTATATATATAGCCTAGAGCCTTCGTCAATAAATGGGCTATCTAACACTGAAAGAATTTTCCAAATCAGACCAGTAATCCCCGAGATTAGTGCGTTCAAACAAACAAACTCTTCAGCTTTATAATATTAGTATAGATTATAATGAAAACAGAAATGTATCATCATAATTTTACCGACGATATTATGAACATTTCATCTGGTTTACTGTGATGAGATACAGTGATACTGATAGGGCGTCGTTTTAGAATGAATTGTATGTTTTATAAAATAACATTATTCTAATAAACATAAAACAACCGTTTAATATACATACCTACTCATTATATAACAGCATGAAGACTTACGAAATTGCACAATAAAAATGTTAGCAGCGTTTTTTTTTTTTTTTTTTTTTTTTTTTTTTTTTTTTTTATGTCACAGTCGGCAATGGAGCTGGTGGGACGCCTGATGGTAAGCGCCACCACCGCCCATAAACATTTGTAGAGACATAAGATCCATTGCAGACCTTACGCCTCCACAAATGGATTGCCGACTTTAAATTGGGAAGAGAATAAGAAAGGATTTTTTGAGAGGAATTAAGGACAGGACTAGGACGGGTTAGGAAAAGGATATGGGCCTCCGGCTCCCCCACTCACCGAACGAAACACAGCAGAATGCTATTTTACGCCGGTCTTCTGTGGGGGTGTGGTACTTCCCCGGTGCGAGCTGGCCCAATTCGTGCCGAAGCGTGCTCGACTACCACAATAAGAGTTTGAGTTATAGAAAAAATATGTTAATATTGTTTCGTAACACCCCTCTACTGATATTAAATTGTAACACTTTGTACATTGATGATTTTAAAAACTTAATTTACATTTACTTTTACATCATACTTCACCATTGAATTTTAAATATTTTTCGCCTTTTCAATTTGTTTGAGACTTGAATCATAAACAATCACAATCCATTTATGAACATTGTGATTCTATAAGTGCCATTTTCTTTTAAATAACTTTATTTCGCTCTCTAAGAGAAGCAAGGCCGTTTGCTAGGCTATATTTACAATTACCGGATAATACAGCCATACCAGTGCCTACAACCTCGCATAACTGTGAAGTAAATGTAAATATTTTAATTAAAACCCCATTTCGATGTAGCAAATAGCCGAATAAACATTATTTCGTAATAATTTGATTTGAAATGTTCATAACAGTACGTTATCACATGGTATTGAATCTAGGCGTGCAAATGAGTAATTGGTTTAATAAAGGATATATATTTAGACTAGCTGCGCCCCGCGGTTTCACCCGCGTATATCCGTATAATAGGAATATCGGGATTAAAAGTTGCCTATATGTTATTCCAGTTGTCCAGCTACCTATGCACCAAATTTCATTGCAATCGGTTCAGTAGTTTTTGCGTGAAAGAACAACAAACACACACACATCCTTACAAACTTTCGCATTTATAATATTAGTAGGAATATTAATTATGCTTTAATGCTCTTAGAGGTATAATTCGGCTAAAATAAATAAGAATAAGAAGCGAAATGTTTGATTGGAAATATTATATAGACAAGCAACGATAGCATATTGCAGTGTGCATAATTTTTTTTTTTAACAAAAATCTAAACCCATTTATATTGTCAGAACTAGAAAAAATGCATGGGACCACATTTTTAAATAAATAAATAAATAGGGTAATAAAAATTACTCCACCCAGTAAAAGTTTATGAGGTAAAAAACACAAAAAAGATGATAACCTCCTTCTTTTTTTGAAGTCGGTTGTTACCTCAGTAAGTGCCGTATCAATTTTGTCATAATGATTTTAACTTATCATAAAAATTTAATAAAATTTCTCAATAATAGTCGAAGTAATTAAGCAAGTAAAGCATTCGGCTTTATGATTTCTCTTATTCGAATTTTGTAATTATCATTATATTAATAACGTATTTGTCTTTTTTTGTTATCTTTTACTTATTTCAATACAGTATGAAACCTAGGGAAACCTAGGGAATCCCAAAATTAATTCAAATTATAAAAACAAATGCCAATCCAACCCTAAAGCCATAAATAAGTGTTCCCTTGGGGTTGGTAAAAAATGTTAGGTTTATCCCAGTGTCTTGCTTCCTACGAGGGTGACTGCTCACGCCAGATAACGTTGTGCGACTGCTTTTTGTCTTATAATACGTGAATCTTATAGACTAGGAGGTGTATAAGATATAATAATTGCTGTAATGAGAGTTATACAAATGTAAATGCAATGCAATTTGAAGGCTTTCAAGCATACTGTACGTGGACTTTTTACGATGTATTTTGGTGTGGATTTTTCTCCCGAAGTATAAAAATTTTGTATCTCATATATCATACAGTTTTGCAATAGAAGTTCTCATATTTTGAAAGTTGTCAGGAATACATTTTAATCTGTGTTATTTTAGCATAGAACGATGCGCGATTCAACGCTTAGAATCAGTTCTCTTTTCGCCTCACGTTCTATACTATGAATCCAATTTATGGAATTCATGATAATCCAGCAGACTCCACAATCTATCGCTTATTTAATAAATTCAAGAGCAACCAGGTCAGTTTTGAATGACGCAGTGCCTCTACGTCCTGCACACTGAATAAGACATAATTTGGTATGAATTTTTCTCCGACGGTATCATTAGTAATTTCTACATACTAATAGAAGATGTACAAGATATTGCACTCAGTGTCTAAGGCAACCGATAACAAAGTACGTGTGGCTTAGAAACATTGATGATTACAGGAACATGTGATTCCAACTGAACGGCTCCACTTACAATATTTTACGGAAAACATTAAAATTATGGGCAACTGGCCTCCAAGATAATGTTTTCTTACACCACTCAATATCTGCCTGACATCTTGAGTCTATGCTGACCAACCTTAGGCAATTGCGATCTTGAAAGCTAATCTAATCCACATCCTTTATGAGATGTAGTCCAAAATTGGTCGACGAGTATATAACACCTTTAGCGGATCGTTACAATTTGGCTGGAATTATATTTCATATAATAAACAGTCATCAAATGCTCTTTAAAAAATAAAATAATAAATTATGACACTATCACTTAAACGGGTTGTTTTAATCTACTTCAAAATTCGCACTCTCTAAATGAAAAACTCGAAATGTAGAATTTTTACCTCACCTTATAGCGTTCTGTTTATTAAATTAATAAAATATGACTTCGACTGCATTTTATTTCAGTATGGCTCAGACCTAAATTGAACAATCCTTCTTAAAAACACATCATTACGACGAGTATGAATATTAACAGTACAAATATTATGATGATTCAAAAGAGCTTCTCAAAGATCAGAATCAGTCAAAAGTGTCAATACACATGTATACATATGTAGTTTTACCATGAATAAAACAAAAACGCTATTTTAAATGTTATTCGAGGGAACTCCGAAAATTACTTCGAATTAAAAAAACAATTTATTTAACTATATATTTATTTTATTATTCGACAAGATTGTAAAAGGAAGAAAACTTTAAAATGGTTTAAAAAGAAAGTAGACAAATTTTTGGGCAGCCTATCACTTAGAAGTGATTTTTTCAACCAATTTATTAAGTTATATCAATATACTAAAACCCAACAGCCACAGGCGAGTAAATAACAATGTTAAAACAAATAAATCAATTTATTAGCAGCTCTCGTAGCATACGTGTATCTTAACACCAACCATTTCTAAATCGTCAGCTCATGAAGGGCTTAAGATGGGATGAATGAAGACAGAAGGAATGTCGTGTGCTGATAATAACAAAACGAGTGTTTATTGAACTTAATTCCGCATTTGTGACAGTCGTATTTAAATGGAACTGTAGTAGGGTGCATTTATAGGGAAGGTAATTTGTCTTGAGCTATATAACGCGCATTGATTTAAATTTACTTATTTTTTAAACTCTTGGTTGTTTGAAAAGATTGCTTGTAATTTTAATAGTATTTGTATATACGTTTCATGGTTTTGTATTATTTTCATGTAGTCTTTTTTAAACTTGTAAATACCATTAAGAATAAATTAATTGATTTGCATTTTTATTGTTTAGATGTATAGATAGCCCTGTACACACAATTAGTGTATCATCTCTTCATCTTTGTTAATTTCGATAATTAAATGTTTAATTTTTATTTCATTCTTGTATCTAAAAATACGCCATGAACAATATATTAACAATATTAAAATATTGAGTATTAACTGCTCACTATACAGATTCTATAAAATTACGATAAACTGTGAAAATGACGGATATCACATTTATAAAAGAAATTTCATTACCCTATTATACTGAGAAACGGAGCAAACATGCATACCTACGATAAATATGATACTAGCATAATATAGGAATATTTATACAAGCATGTAATAGCTAATTATAAGCGAAACTGCAGGTGAACCGTGTCGCGTGATGATTGCTATGGCTCAAATTTTATAACGTTCTCACTAGCGTAAGCCCGCGGCCTCACTTACATGGAGTCAGAATAAAAAAGATATCTAGACTACGCTCTAATTTTGTGTATCAAGTTCTGAACAGTAATTGCGTCTATAATAGCAATATAGTAATATTTATTTGCTAGATAACCATTGAGGAATCTCCAAGTTTGTTTCGTTTAGAGCTGGACAGCTTAAATAAGTATTAATTGTTCATTAGTCTCTTCATTAATTTAGATCCTTGTTATACATATATACGTAAAATAAAGTTGATATACCGCTTATAACTCTAGAACATCTGAACGATTTTTTGTTTTTTACTTTGTTGGTAAGCTTGGATTAAAATAACTGTTTTATTCAATTTTACAAAAAATACACGCGAACAACTAGATAGTCATATAATACATATTTTAGTAAAAAAGACGCATTGTCGTTTATCTTTTTTAAATTTATAGATAATTTATGACGCGTTATGTGTGATTAAATATCATTCTTTTATTTTATTCTTATATAAATTCACTTTAACATAAGATTTATTTGCTTGATCTGCACTAGGTATATTCGTATTTCGTAGGTTTTATTTAATGCCAATTTCTATAAACTTTCTAAGGCATTGTAGTGACAAAAGAACCAGCCAGGGTCAAATAGTTTTTTGTTAAGCAATCTTTAATAGGATTAATTACAAAATTTTTGATATTGTTCGGCCCTGGAAAAGACAGAATTAACCATACACAACAATATTAACAATGTAACATAAAATTCCAATATTTATTAAAGACATATCCTACTAATATTATAAATGCGAAAGTTTGTAAGGATGTGTGTGTGTTTGTTGCTCTTTCACGCGAAATCTACTGAACCGATTGCAATGAAATTTGGTACGTAGATAGCTGGACAACTGGAATAACATATAGGCAGCTTTTTATTCCGATATTCCTACGGGATACAGACTTACGCGGGTGAAACAGCGGGGCGCGACTAGTATTATATAAGTATACTAGATGTTCGCCCCGGCTTCGCCCGTGCTACATATATAGCCTATGTCACTCAGCGAAGTTGCAGCTTTTTAATGATGAAAGAATTTTTAAAATCGGTCCAGTAGTTATTGAGTTTATCCATTACAAACAAACAAACAAATTATTCCTCTTTATAATATTAGTGTAGATAAACAGATCTCTGTTACTGGGTAATCTATATCTCGCTACAAAACAAAAATGCCAAATAGCAATCCCGCTTAAATGCATCAATTACTACCAAAGCTTACTTCTCCCAAAGAAAAGCGGAATACATTTTCACTTATAGTACTTATTGGCTCCTCCGAGAGCCGGTAGCCCGCGCGTAGACAGCTATTTGATAGAGGTCGCCATTAGCAGATTGAAGATAGCCCATCAGTCAATGACGTACGTTGATTTATATACGATTCATGATAACGCTGTGACAAATGGGGGCATAATGATGCATTAATTTCAACAAATTTTATGGAGAAAGGGTTCGATAGCGGATTTAAACAAAAGTAGAATTTGATTGACATTGATTGTCACAATAAAGACATGAGGAATATATTTTGTCTTTAGGTAAAATTTGCTGACTTAGGAATGTAATTTAACTTGTTCTGTATTAAATTTCCTTTGAAATAAACCTAGTTTTAGGCATCTAGATGTATGTAGTTTCACCCGCGTAAGTCCGTATCCCGTAGGCAAATCGGGATAAAAAGTAGCCTTTATGTTATTCCAGTGGTCCAGCTATCTACGTACCCAATTTCATTGCAATCGGTTCAGTAGTTTTTGCGTGAAAGAGCAACAAACACACACACATCCTTACAAACTTTCGCATTTATAATATTAGTAGGATTAGTAGGATTTAGTTTGGAAATTTGACTTAAAACAACGTGAACATCGCACTTTATATACATAGCTGTTAATATCAATATAAAATAGAAGTACTCATAATATAAAAACTTCACTTCTGTTTCTAGAAAATACTAAAATTGCTGTTATTCAATACAAGTCCATAACTTGCTTACAATAATCGATTCGGTAATCGGATACGGATAGCATCTCGAGTTGCGACGTATTGTCCGTAATCCCATTGTGTGAACTTCGGAATTGTTTTAAGGAGAATTAATAGAAGTTCCACGGTATCCCAGGAGCCCTATTGTGGCACAATGTGGCCTGATTTATCGGTGAAACGTAGCGATATAAATCAAACAGAAATTGGTCCCGTCTCTGCGTTTCTTTGGATAATTATTACGAGTATCTAATGTTTTACTTTCCGCGTGGCCGGATTCGGTTTGATGTTTTATAGATGTTCTTAATTTGTATTTGTAATCTGATTTTGTTGTTGGATGATTTTAGTATACTATAAATTGGCGGGAAAATGTATTTGAAATTACATTATAATTTAAAATGATTACACGAATAAAATTTTATACACCTATTAGATCAGAACTGCTTTCATGCAAGTTTTGAAATAGGAGAGTGGACGAGTGATACGATTATAAATCTATGAGATATTTTTGAAATAAACATGAGTTATAATAATTGTAAATCTAGTCTAAACTAGTAAAACTTAAACACTTTTTTAATCCTATAATTATTTATTACTGCAGCTAGAATAATAGACTAAGTAGTGTAAAAATTTACTTCAACAACTTATCGTTATAAATGAATGGAAAAACTACATAAAGATATATATGTGCTATACGTTCATCATAAAAACAACTTTCTATCTCAATGTAAATATGACACGTGAAATTGGTATAAGCGTATAATTCAACAGCGTACTAAAGAAATTAAAATATTAAAATTACTCTCGAAAGTTTATTCAAAGGTGAATAAAAACTAAAACATTTCCCCCTCGTTTCGATTCGGCATACCGAACACGTTCTTTCAAAACGGAATTGCTTGGCAATAGCGTCAATTGAATTTAAACCTTCAGCGTTTAAATATAAATTGTATTTTCGTTTGGCTGGCGTGAGTTTAGTGATTCTGGCAGAAAATCTGAAAATCTTCGGGAGGCTGTACACTTTGTATGGACAACGCTGCGTGGTGCGGCAGGCTTACATCAATTTTCGTATTACCGATGGATTAAACCCGCGGGTAGGAAAACTTTTCGATTGGATGGGAAGGTACTTGACATGAATCAATGTTATAAAATCTGTATTCAGGTGGTTTCGCTACTTTATTTTTTTCCCTAGCCGTTCTATCGGTTTAAAGCTGTATTCTTTGTTGTTTCAACACGTTTACGGCTAATAAACGCGGTTGGAATCTGTTTGAATCGGCTGGAAATTGCTTCGTAAATAGAAAATCTTGACGAGTTTTCAATGAATTCATTTATTGTATCGCTATTTTCTTTCGTTATAAGTGGTAATGCTTCTATTCAATTTTCTTTGGAATTCCATGGTTTCGTGCATCGACTTTTTTATTGCAGATCAGATATTTTTCAGCTTAAATCTGGAGAGGCCTAACTCACATGTTACTTGTTATGTCATGTATATATTTTTAGGTCATGGTAAGCGCTACTACTTCTCATTAACAATTGCAGAGGACTGCGGTCAATTACAGATGCTTTACATCTCTGCAAATGCATTGCTGACTTCACTTTGATAAAGAAAGGATTAAAAAGGGGAATAAAGGAAAGGCCTGGGAAGGTTTAGGAAAAGGAAACGGCCCCCGATCCAAATGAAACACAGAAGCTACTATTTCGCGTCTGATTTTATTTGGGAGTATGGTACCTTACCCGATGCTAGCTGGCGAAGCGTGCTTGACTACCCCATAGAAAAGTGCTGTATTAATCTAGATATTCCTAATGACAAATCGCAATTCATTTTTTGATCATAATAATTACTGAGATGAACACAAACTCAACAACGATGCAGTGTATATTTCTGACCACGTTGGTAACAATTTACTTCAACATCGTCACCGACTACCTGGAACGAGAGTAGATCCACTACAAAATCTATGATGAGACCAGACAACTATTTCCTATCAAACATAAAAACAAACGTGAGTACCTCCTTCGTTTTGGTAATATCGGTTTAAATATGTGGCAATAACTGAAAAAGCAAAGAAAAATACTAGACTAAGATAAGTACCATTTGATATTATGATACATCAACACACACATGATCTAATTTCTCAGAGGCCACAGATTAAACAAGATTTGTACCGTTGTTTGCACAGATGATTAACGCCACATAAAATGCTACCATATTTTATTCTGTGACTCACGATCGCTGAAACGCGAGTACATTTAATAACTGTCAATATTTAAACAACCAGCTTCTACTGTGCCTAGGTTTAATGGTAATATAAACTTAAATATAGCCTGTGTCTATTTTCTACTCCAAATTAGGTAATGTGGTTTTGTATTGATGCACAGTTATTGAAGTGTTTTCGATTATCCCTATTAAATTTAACGAGTATATGAAAAAACAACTTTAAAAATTTCAGAAATACTTCTAATTTACATTAGAGGTACCAGCTTAGAATTATCAAAATCGGTACGGTTGCAAGGTCTGAGGAAAATAATTCAATATACAGTCTAATTGAGAACCTCCTCCTTTTTAAAATCGGTTGAATATAAAATAACAGAAAAGAACAATATATTACTACAAACATTAAAACAAAAATTATTTCATGAACTTAGTTACTTATTATGAAACATTTCTGTATCAAATCATCATTTTGGCATTAATGTGATTCTATTCTAAAGTAAAGATAAAAATATAGATACACGTAGGAAAACTCACAAAGTGGCTAACAATTAGTACTCTGTGAATTGAGAACTTCCATTTTTTGTTGTATTAAAAATATGAATTAAAATATTAAAGCTATTGAAAGAATAAAAACTTTATCTTATGATTGTTATAACACACAGGTGTTGTTTTTATAGACTCTTATAAGATTTAGATACATACTATATTACCTTAAAAATACTACAAAAATACACAAATGTAACACACACAAGGGCCTCTAGAACGTAACTACTTAAATTTCTTCCATATCCCAGTTTTAAATTCTCTACAGATTATATTTTATATTTGTAAAAGTTAATTATATCTAAATGAACGAAATGATAATGGTTTAACTAAAATTTCTTGCTTGTAATTAGGGGAATTTGTTAATATTATTTGAAAAGTCTTAAACAGTTAGTTCATTGTCGCTTTCTGGAGGTCAAGTGTAGGCTATTTGTGTTTATTTCCTTTACAAATTGGTTGTTATCCGGTTGTTGTAATATTATTTTAACACCATAGTTAAACGAAGCCTCATTTGAAGGAAAATGTGTATTTTAAAATTGATATATAACTATAATTACTTTAATTACCTAATTTGTTCACGTATGGAATTGAAATAACCATAAATATATAGATAATTGTTCATGATAATTTTATTTTTAACTACATTATAAATTTTCATAATTTGACCCTTCGAATAAGTTCTTAACATCATTTAAAATGGATGCGCTTGTATTAAATTAGCTTTTGCCCGCGGCTTCGCACGCGTATATTCGGAGTAGTTTAATAGATGTTGCTATACATATTATAAACCTTTCTCTTGAATTTCTGTCTATTAAAAAAGAACCATCAAAATTCGTTGCGCAGTTTTAAAGATTTAAGCATACATAGAGACATAGGGACAGAGAAAGCGACTTTGTTTCATACTATGCAGTGAACTAACCTAAAATAAACTTAATAATATATTATGAAGGTATTGAATGACTGATTTATTAATGCATAGCTATAACTGTTGTACCGATCGGGTTGAAATTTGGCAAGCAGAGAGCCACTACGATGTAAGCTAATAACGAACCAGGCGGGGGAAGCTGGAGGCAACAGTTATTAATATACACATCTTCTTATAATATATAAAAATCAATTGCTGTTTGTTAGTCTCGCTTAAACTCGAGAATGGCTGGTCTGATTTTTATAATCATGGTTTTGGTGCAAGAATATGGAGGCGGGCGAAGCCGCCGGCGGGAAGCTAGTAGATAACAATAATTACCCTTCAACATTCTCTTGATTTCAAATCATTCACACCTACTCCTATCTTGTTCTGTAAATATCTTCACCACAAATTATTAGAATAATAGTCTAATATATTCTATCTAATAGTTTTATTTTCATATTATTTAGTTACTTCAAATACCTATTAAGATCTTAATTAACAATTGTTAACAATTCAGAGACGTCTTTGTGAATTCAACTTCCCACTTCAACATAACTAACCATTACTTTATTATTGTCTTATTGTTAGATTAGGATCATAATTATTTTATAATTTCGACCTTCACGGGTAGTGGACACAAAATTAACAGAATCTTGGATACACTATATGCGTCGCCGGTCATGTTGACAGGGTATTAGCGAGCTAATATTTGTAACGTCAAGGTAAATTGTGATAATGTAAGGTATTATAACTATGTGGTATTGTTTCAAAACTTGTGTCGTAGGCATTTAAGAAAGCAAGGCTCATATCGTTAGCGTGTGTAACATTTTCAATCATCCCTCGTCTCTAAAATACAATTAGAAGGTAGGTATCTAATGGCCATCGTTAAAAATGATCAATTATATTTTTCGGTCATTACGAATGCTAGAATGATTGGAATTATATAAGTATAGACACGAGTGGTCGTACTAATATTAAAAAGGCGAAAGTTTGTAAGGCTGTTTATGCGTTTGTTGCTCTTTCACGCAAAGACTACTGAACCGATTGCAATGAAATTTGGTACGTAGACAGCCGGATAACTGGAATAACATATAGGCAACTTTCTATCGCGATATTCCTAAGGAATACGGACTTGCGCGGGTGAAACCGCGGGGTGCAGCTAGTAGTATATATAAAAAGATAGAATATTTGAACAGATTTTTATGTATATATTATGTATCTTTCTATATGCTTATATGTATATGTTTTGTACATCCCTTGAAAAATTACGTCTTAAGATGTTATGTGCTCAATATTTATTTTGGATTTCTAGCGATTTGCCATATGTTTCTCTTCTACTCCGATGAAATTATTAATCCAGCCATTATTGCAGCGTTTCCCTGAAGTAGCAACAAATATGTTCAAGATTTTATTTATTTATATAAACACATTTAATACACACTACCATTACAATGATCCCGATTTGATAGAGTTCTTCATTTATCTAATAACATTACATTTAAGGGGAAAAATAAAATTGTAGCTTATTAATTCTTATAGAACACTAGCTGCGCCCCGCAGTTTCACCCGCGTAAGAACAGGATACGGATCCCGTAGGAATATCGATATAAAAAGTTTCGTATATGTTATTCCAGTTGTCCAGCTGTCTACGTACTAAATTTCATTACAATCGGATCAGCAGTTTTTGCGTGTAAGAGCAACAAATACACACACATCCTTACAAACTTTCGCATTTATAATATTAGTAGGATTACATACAACGCTATTCGCGTGAATTCATCCCTCATTAAAGGTGCTTTATCTATGAAGGTTGGTACATTAAAATACTTTTACTATATAGAAAGTTAAGTAATATTAAAATGTGATTTCGCTTTTACATAGACGGGACTCCAGTCACGCTTGCTTGAGCCTTATCTACGGAACGTTGGAAGGTACAATTTATGATACGTTACCAGCGTAGGTCATGGAATATGGATTTCTATCAAGTATGATATTGTTCATGTTCCTGTAATTTCTATTTTAAATAGAATGTATTTCTAGAAGTTACGTTCCGGTAGAATTCTGAATGTTCTTTGCTGGTTTTTATTATATTAAAACGTAGCGTTCCATATTTTCAACTATATAGTTAGATTTTAATTCTCGAGAATTGTTGAATATTTTATGAAATCGGTAATGATTAAATTGATGGCAAGATTATTTGAGCCCTGGAGAGCTTCTACAGCTTAACTGGGTTTCTTTTTCACTAGACAAATAGAAGATTAACAATGCATAAAATAGCAAGAAATTGCCAAATTATAAGAAAAATATTCAATCAACTTCAGTGCCAACATTTGTAGAAATTTTGGGTTTAAATAAAGTTCAACAATTGATAAATAGAAATAAAAATGATATCCTGGAATATTGGTTTCGACAAAATCTTATAATGATAACTTTTCCAACACGTATTAACTCAAAGGCTTTTTGAAGGTAAATGAAGCTATACGTAAGTAGAGACTGAAGTTTCTAATTTCCAAAAATGATTTACATTACAAATGGTATATGTTAAAAATATCATAGTGTAAGAAAGTAGAACAAATTTTAGATGCCATATAAAGTTTGATATAGCCGTGCCGGTCAGTGCGCTCAGCGGTTGTAATTATCCACTGTTTTTATTTTTACTTTACTGCGATGTTCATTTCCATAACCGACTGCGTCGAGTGCGGTGTAGCGTAGCTAGTGATGTGCCCAAAGTGTATTCACTTCCGCACTGCTTTTATGAGAAATTGCATTATAAAAGAATAGAAAAATTTGTAGTCAACTGCATTTTTAGTTCATATGCCTGTTTATATGTATGCATTATTAATTGTATAGTTGTAATAAGTGTTAATCTTAACGAAGCAAAAAAGAGCAATCACGGATATTCTGACAACAATAGGAGCTAAATAATACAGTGATAAGCTTCGAAAACCTTGTCATTTAACTCAATAAGGAAACAATATATATTTAACACAAAAATACTGTACAAGAACAAAACATAAATAATTACAAAACCTACTTAGAAATATGACAAGTGCTACAGATGACGTCACAAGATATACAGACGGAGCGCATCACTAGAGCGCACCTTCCTCGTCCTATTCAGTTAAACGTGCTTGGCGCATGCGCGCGACCGTCTCCACTTTCCAAGTTTTACGATTACGAATTGTTTTTATATGGCAGTGAACCGACTAAGTGTTGTGGGACCTTCCGGACGATTTGACAGTGGCCAGTGGAGATCCTCTCAGAATGGCCGGGTAATACGCAATGTTTACTGACCTTGTTTGTTTATTCTGTTGCGAGAAGTATTGTCGGGTTTCATGATTTGTAAATGTTTTATCTTATACAATTTTCTTGTTGACTGATCGTGTTAGCATTGAATGAGTCGTTTTAAATTTGTAGTTCTATAGTAACACCTGCACTTGTAAATATTATGAACAATGACTTCATAATAATTTGTTTTTAAGATAGTTTTGTAATGTCATACTCGTACATACAGGGCATATTCGTGCATTATAATTCTTAATCTTTTAGATTTATCACAAGAACACGAATTAAAATAATAAACAGAAAAGTTAACAAAAACTAATATATGGAAATTTTACAAACATAACTTTTGCATAATAAATTTTCGTGGTTTAAGAAAGAAATATGGTGAATACATGAAGAATTATAGTATAAATAATTATTTTGTTGAAGCAATAAATGTTTCATTATTTAAATATAACCTACGTAACAACCTTCAAGTATAAAAACTATGTGTGACTAGAAAAACACAGCATAACATTACAGAATACTGACTATTTATTAATTACACTGCTATTTGAACTTGAAATAATAAGTAAATTGGTTTCCTTTGGCCTTAAGATTTTTTGAAAAAGAAATTAGCTTCCCTTCCGAAGTCAAAGGAAAAGTTAGTCACGGACCTTTACCCGTGGAATTTGATCTATAAAAAATCAATATTTACTTTCTTGGGTCTCAATTTGTATTTGTCCCAAATTTCATCAAAATCAGTTCGGTGGTTCAGAAATGCAGAGGCCGACAAACAGAGTTACGTTTGGATTTTTACCCTCAATGGGGAACAATTTAATTTCGTAATAAATTGGAATATTTTAAGTACTCACTGCCTAATATCCCAATTTATTTGGATTTTCTCTTCCCTAGCAGCCTATGTAAGATCCCTTTTATTTTTTGAGATCTGATGCAGCTGCATTCGTAACAGTTTCATACTGAAATTAATTGAAATTCAAGTACCTAGGTACCTAATTAGTTGCCGTACTGTGGCCAATCTACTAGACTTTATGAAACTGTATTTTAAGGATTATGATTTAAACTCTTACGCATTAATGTCTTTTAGAACTAAATGACATGAACGAGAAGTTGATATAAGAAATTTTTAAATAATAGAAAAGTTTGATCACGAGGCGGGATTCGAAGCAATTTCTCATTTATAATAGCGTTTCAATGCTGTTAAACTTAAAAAATTAAAAGAAGTTAATATATTTTCCAGTATACGTATAGTTAATACTCAACTATGTGGTTTTTCTCGATATTATTAACAAGAAACTGATGACAATAGTGATTAATGTAATGCATTCAGATAAACTAAATTCGTTTTAAAACAGATCTATACGCATATAATTTTTCATTTATATATGAGGTTACTAGATGAAGTTTTGTCGTCATCTATATTATAATTCTAGCTTTCCGCACGCGGATTTTCCCGCGTAGTCAATGGAAGAGATAAGCAGTGACGTGGTTAGCTTTAGCTCCTGGTACTAGGGTAAAAACCACCCTTTGTCCTTTCTGGGGTTTCAAACTATCTTAACACCATATTTCATGCTAATTAATTCAGTGGTTAAGGCGTGAATAAGAAATAGGCGAACAGAATTACTTTCGCATTTATTATAATGTTAGAAGGAATTTTTAAAAACATCTGCATTACGCCTCTAAGTAAATTTAAATTAATAAATAACTCTATGATGAAACAGTAAATGAAATAAGTATAAGACACATGAGTTTACTACAAAGACATCGAATCACGTAATCACGTAATGTCTTAGAGTAATTATGATTCTTTTTATAGATCATTATGTATGGAAATTGTTATAAATATCATAAGCATGAGTTTAATGTTTTGTATACGAAAAACGCGGAAGGTGTATTTTATATCTGTTGGTTTGTTACTAAGCAGTTATATAAGCATGTAATATGTGTCTAGATTTCGCTGAAGTATGAAATACAATACAATGAGGTATTATATTAACGTGATGTGGACAATTTTGAATACCTTGATTAATTGAGACAAAACGTTATGTCACTTAATTTTTATAAATATTTAGTTTCAAAGACTTTAAATCAAGTACAACCGGAAACATTAATTCTAGCCTTCTATTAAATAATTAATTTGTTTATCGAATTTTAATAACAATTCCTAAATCAATATATTCTACTACCTGCGTACCGCGGTTTCACCCGCGTAAGTATTCCGTAGGAATATCGGGATTGAAAGTTGCCTATGTGTTATTCCAGTTGTCCAGCTATCTACCTACCAAATTTCATTGCAATCGGTTCATTAGTTCTTGCGTGAAAGAGTAACACCACTACATAACAAAGAGTAACGACATACATCAATCCTCACAAACTTTCACATTTATAATATTAGTAGGATTCATCCGTTCATAAATTAAATCCACCCTCAAAAATATGAAAATAAGTATTTCTATTTCTAAAAGGCCATATACTCAATGCCGATTCTTAGTGTTTTTTTCACTGTCATATTTTGAGGGAAATACCTAAACTAAAAAATTTTAATTAATGAATTTGACATGATTTGTCCGCTTGGCGGTTGATAATGATGGTTTATTTTTCAATGAAACACTACTGCCCTCCTCCCGATAGAATTCCTGTCGGCTTTTCGACATCCACCTGAAGCCTTCATTCAAGCGGCAGCCCAAACGGGTTCGTGATCCTCGGTAAAGGGAGGGGCCCCTTTAGCATATCGCTACCACATTCACCCGGGTGAACCTTCACTTCACATTAATGTGGTAGCCCTTCAAGTGTACATCTATTTACATAAAAATAGATGTGAGCTATTCGTGAGCGGCAAAAAAAATCACTAAATAAATATATTACAAACGTTTAATAATAATCAAAGCAACGATAAAATACTATGACACACGTTCATTGTCCCACTGAAGCAAACGTTAGTGATAAATCTAATTGACATTAAATTATATTTAGAACGGAAAAGAAATTAAAAGTTAATTACTGATTGGAAGTGAAATGAGTGACATGATTATCGTGAAATGGTAATGTGAAGATAAAAGTAATTGTTGCGATACACGTAAACACGTGAGCATGATATATGCTAAATACAGTCAGTGTATAATAACTTACTTACTGCTTATAGTAAGATAGGTAATGGCTCAGTGGTCCTCCGACTTAGAGAAAGTCTGAGGTTCGAGCCCAAACCAGCGTGAAATAAATTTGCTGTTTAGTGAGGAAACCGGCATGTCTATGAATCAAAAGTTCGATATGTGACCTCTACCAACCCCCAAATGGTTGATTATGACCTCAGGTCTGATAAGAGACACGTGACCTTGCAGTTATAACTAATATGGGCCGATGATGATGATGATGATAGGTTAAAAGTGTGAGTAATGAAGCAAAGGATGAATGTGGATTAGGGATCTCTATTTATTTTTTTTATATTTAGTCCAATTAGTTAGTATATCACATTATCGAATAATACAATAATAACTGAAATCCTTTATCTGCTGAATTACATAACTGCTATATTAATATCTGCTGAATTAATAACTGAATCCGCAACTTTAATCGTATGAACGTGCACTAATTTCAAAATTAGCGAGGTATCATATAAACATACCCCCTTTAAATGCCTTTAAATGTTCCAAAATCTACTCTAACTGGTCACCTATTCTATAATTATAACAATAACCATTTATAAGCCAAGTACCCGGTAATGAGAATACTTCAATATATAAATTAAAAACTAGCTGTGACCCGCGGTTGAAACCGCGTAAGTCCGTATCCCGTAGGAATATCGGTATAAAAAGTGCCTATGTGTTATTTCAGTTGTCCAGCTATCTACGAAGCAAAATAGTATTATTATTCACCTATAGATGTCAGGAAAAAAAAAACACGAATAAAACACGAATATGACATTTTCTAAAAAAAAATCCTAGCTAGATCGATTTATCGCCCCCGAAACCCCCTATATACTAAATTTCATGAAAATCGTTGGAGCCGATTCTGAGATTCCAATAATATATATATATATATATATATATATATATATATATGTATATATATACAAGAATTGCTCGTTTAAAGGTATAAGATGTATACATGTATAAATATGCGTTAAATAATTATAAAAAAGAATAAAAAGTGCGTTTAAAATTGGAACGGTAAACACGTGAAAGTATTCAGAAAACATCAAAAAATGTGTTGTAAATGGCCTTTAAATAGATTGGAACGTGAATTATCATCACGTTTTGAGTAAAACTTGGCATTTTATACAATGTTATATTTTTTTTTTTGTGATACGACCACAGATTACGTAAAATGTTTTCTTGTTGTGTAATTGTTGACAGAAATAGTTTTTTTTTATGAAATACGTAAGTGTAAATTAATTTTTAATAAGATTTCTTAATTACTTGGTGTTGTGCCTTTCTTCAAATATTTTCATCACAATATGCACGTAAAATCTATAATTCTAAGTAATTGATTCAATATCAAATACTATCTAAATATAAGTAGATGATCCGAGAAAACAACAGGACGCAATTATTCAAAATACATTTAATTAAGATTTCAAATTCTTTAACCCCTTGACTTAATTTAAATACTAAATTTGATAATATCATAATTTCGTATCGTGTAATAACATATTTCACGTAGTTTTCTTACTTTATTCTAACAAATAGATAACATGTACGCCAGAAGGTAAAATTAAAGTTTATTTTCCTTAGAAAATAACTTTAAAAGATTGCCTTTGTAGCTAACAACATCAAGATGCACAGCATAGCGAAGTATACTATAATAATTTATGAATAGTATTAGAGTTATGTTGTATACGATTACGTCTAAGTATATAAACATCACTAGCATACTTGGCCACACGTTGCTGTGGGTGCGGCTAAATTTATTATTAATTATAAATTATTGGGTTAATTAAACGAAATTAACGATATAAAAACTATCTAATAAAGTTGGACCAAATTACATATAAAATGCCAAATTTAATCAAAATCGGTTGAGTTGGTGAAGAGTTCATTGGGAACATACATTATGACATTGGATTTTTATATAATACTAGCTGTACCCGGCAAACGCTGTTCTGCCTTACTCTTATCATTTAGGGGTATGAAAAATAGATGTTGGCCGATTCTCATAGATACTGGATAAGCACAAAAAATTTCATTAAAATCGGTCTAGGCGTTTCGGAGGAGTATGGCAACGAAAACTGTGACACGAGAATTTTATATATATAGATTAAGAAAATTAATTAATTAATCCAATTTATTACACTTTGTTTTGTTTCTAATTGAGAGAAATTATTAAGAAACCCATAAATCTTATACTGTTTGATTATTATTATTTCATCTAATATATGCATAAAGATACCAAAAAATAGTAACTATCTGGTTGCTTGCCGATTCTTCTCGATTGATCCGACCTTCCGAATCAGTGATAGTTTAAAAACTACTGCTTTAAACATTTGTAAAACTGAACATGAATAAAAAATATTGTATTCTAAATATGATTACTATATGAAAATATGGCGTTTGAGTTAACTTATACCAACATAATTCTCAGCGTATACATGTTTTACCACTATATTATATATCAGCTATATAAAATGTTATGGAAAAAATCGTATCGAGTTGTGGTTATTTCTTTTATGTTTATACTAGCCGCGCCCCGCGGTTTCACCCGCGTAAGTCCGTATCCCGTAGGAATATCGGGATAAAAAGTTGCCTATATGTTATTCCAGTTGTCTAGCTGTCTACGTACCAAATTTCATTGCAATAGGCTCAGTAGCTTTTGCGTGAAAGAGTAACAAACACTCACATCCTTACAAACTTTCGCATTAATAATATTAGTATGATTATCTTCAATTAAAACACAAACTGATTCGGGGTTAATACGAAAATATACCTCAAACAACGTCGTAAATCGAGAGCCTTCGTTTTTGGAAACGTCATTTCAAAAGGTCACTGGCCTCTGGGTAAACGTCAAATAATTTTAACAAGAATCCGTATTCAACATTAAGTGTAACCGGCTCATACAGAGGATAATCACGGGTCCTTACACCGGATACTTAAACAGCCAAGCATGACAACACCAGGTCAATGTTAGCTAAACAATGAACGATTCTCACTAACATTCTTCACCTGAAATGTAAGATGTTTTGGTTAACGCTCGTAATGTTTTGGAATTTTCTAGACTAAACGACGGGTTTATGAAACAAAGGCTTGGTGGTGGCAATAATTTTACCGCATAATATGATGCAATATAGAGGGTAGTTTTGAAACTTTTCCGGGGAGGAAAAATCTTGGAAAAATGAATTTGCGTACCAACATGCATGATGCAAACAGGATGATAATGTATGTATGAAAGCAAAAGATAATTCAGTAAAATTAAAAAAAAATTCTATATATATTGTAGTATTTAATGATCATTTTAATGAAATACATCTAAAAAAAGTTAGTACAATACAAATCATTTTAAAGTAATTTTTATATCATTTTTGTATAGTAAAAATTGATAAAAAATGCTATATTCATATTTCTAAGAATTCACTCACACACAAGTCAAGGTATTAATTTAAATAAATATATTTTCCAAAAAACCACGAAGACGAATATTCAATTACGGCGATTTTTAATTAAATTTAGTATGAACCGTCAACCTCGCGCACTGCATTGCCAATTATTTAATTGACCCCTGTAATTAAGTCATTGACAGCAATTATGTACCGTTCAAATACAAAAGATATAACAAGAAAAAAATGTTTCAATGTATTTTTAGAGACATTATTCTGTACTCCTTAAGAATAGTCGATTGAAAAAAGAAAATAGTTGGCACATAATGTTTACAAATGACTTATTTTTAAAAAGTTTACGAATTCTTTTCATACATTCCACTGGCTGGTAAGAAAAAAATATTATATTAGGATTTAAAGTTTGAATTTCGAAAAGATGCAATTTTAAATACATTTGAGGTAAATAAAAGAGATATAAAGTAGTCCTCATAATATATAGCTTTCGAGAAATTATTTTGCAGTCTACATTTAAATAAATTAAGAAATATCTCAATGCAATTGTCCGTTAATAATATTATTTGCGTTTTCTATTTAAGTTTACGTACACGAAATATTTCTATAATGTTAATTGATGCAAGTAGTAGCATACTATGGTATTTTCAAACAAGAAAAACGCTATTACAATGATTAAAATTCGGGGTTATTACGCTTTATTTTTTGCTTTGTTAAAAATTAAACGTTGCTCGTCGACAAGCATTATAATATATACCCAGATGTAGCTGTGCATTATTATTTTTAATTACCTTCTTACCATACCAGTAAATCATCATAACATCTCGAATGACGCAATGAGAGCCAAGATTTACAATGCAAATTATAAATCCTTGTTATAAATTGAAAAGCGTGTTTATTTGTTTGTTTGTCTTTCTTTATGCAACAGAGCAATTTTGCTGTATGATTTTTGTGTCTGGTAGTTGGGAAGCTAGAGAGTGACATTGGCTAATTTTTTCATCGTATTTCCATGGGTAAATTCTATTAAGAACCTTTACTGAGCGGATAGTTAGTATGTTATATTTATAAGTGGACATTTTTTTTCTTTATCGTATTTATTCATATCTTATTTATATGGTACATAAATTGACCACCATTAACCACAGATAAACATTACGAAAGTGTACAGGTATGTACCTATTATACATTTAGTCTAGAACACTTTAAACACTCTCTATGAATTCAGAATACACCCAGTAGAAGACTTTTTGCTTTAATATAAAGTATTTTTGCAAAACGTGTTGTATTGCGGTCAATTGCCTACATCTATGTCGTATGTATCTTAAGTAACTACTCATTAAAGCCTAGATTATAACATTAGCGGATGTTTAATGAGCAATTGACTATAAAGTATTGCCAAACGATAAACAGTGACAGTTTTGTTGATATTTGCTTTGTAGGAATGTGTATCCATAGTATAAGTTTTCATAACATGTATGTTGAGCATTGATTGCTGCAATTATTTCAATCTTTATCGATACTCATACAACTTATTTGTTATGAATAAATAAACGAACAGAGGTCTTCATGTTCCTTTTTAATTTAGTTCTTATCGTCTTGAAAATAAAATGCAATTCGATTTCATTGATCATTTTTTTTTTGAGTTTTATTCGTGGAAATTTCGTTAGTGAAGGTTTTAAAGAAAATACGAATTAGATCACCTTTATAATAAAATTGTTCACGTTTTTTCTTTAAGGAAACAGTCTCTATTAATTGCCTTTTAATAAAAATGAGATGTATCTAATATTATAATCATATTGAAAAATCTAATTCCATTCAGATAGTTCCTTATTCCGTACTTATTAGATAATTTCCTTAATATTTTAAAATTACACAAGTACAAGGATAGATTTTCCTCAATTTGAAAGGGTGAGTATTTAAGCGTCGAATCGTCCACAACAAAGCAATTATACATCATTACTTGACGCCGACAAATTAGAAGGCGTTAAAAGCAAAAAATAATGATCTCACGCCATCTTCGTATTTCTAGAAATAATTGAAATAAAATTTTATTTCAACTCTTGTTACGGCTTGGATACTAGATTGTTGAACTTTGTATCTTTTTGCATAAAAATATAACGAGGAAATTAAATTAATTATATTACTAGCCTTTTTATTTATTGTTAATAAAATAATAATGGCGACAACTTGGTGATGAATAATCGTTCTGTTTATTTTATATAAGTATTTAATGACGACAGTTAGCAACTATAAATAAAATGAAATGAATAAATAAAAACAATAAACCTCATTGTCATTGCCATAAACAGATTCTATCTGTTTAACACAAAAAGAAATTATAACTATTATTTTAAAATAAATAATAAAAAAAGCTGTTTTAAAAATTGTGATGCTAAAATACATACTAAAAAATAAAAACTATTTATCCTCATTCAATAGTATATCATAATATACGAAATATTAATACACTTAATGCACGACATTTATTCTACGAGTAAATAAATGGGTACATATCCATAGATACAACAGTTTACACAAATTTTGTCTCAATATTCGAAAACTAGACGATTATCTTACATCTAATCTTTATATTATTTCTCTTATACATTTAAAATTATACAATACACAACCGAACGTCCAGGAACTCGAAAATCATTGTTTATCATACAATAATAAAATATTAATTTTTAATGATACCTTTATGGCACGAACCTACACCCTCTACTTTCCATTAACATTCAACTTCACAGCCACTGCAATAACTGTTCATTACTACATTCAATAAAAGATCTTACTATTTAGAAATTAAAGACTATACGCGTGATTTTATTATTTACATATTCCGATGTTTTGAATGCTTTACAACGAGCGTGGTCATGGAATTTCTAAATATTACTCGCGTAAAACCAAACAAGAAAATACTACATCGAACCATATTATTCAGATTTTATCGAAGCATTGTCAATTAAAAACACATACATCATGTCTTCCATGCTCCGAACACGTGAAAATATTCAAATTTCTCCGTATAATTAAAGTTATTAGATCAGTATTCCATCTGAGAGTTGCGTGCGATCACAGATACGATCACGTTTTGTACGTGATACAAGAAATTTACTTAATTCGAAGCATTACACGCAGTTTTTACTTTTTATTTACGTGCGAGGTTCACAGTTAATTGCTAGCCCCGTATTGGTAAGTTAGTGTTTTTATCAAAGGGATATAATATATTATTCTAGCTTTATAGCAGAAATAGAAAATAATGTGTCATGAATTCATTCCTGATATTATTATAAACGTAAGCTCGGGTAATTTTCACTTCCATATAAACTAGCTGGAGCACGCGACTTCACTTGCGAGATATCCGGGTAAATATGACTCATGTGCTTATCGAGACAATAATTATATCCATAAAAATTTTCACATAGATCCAATTAGCTACATTTGTGTGAAAGTGAAACGAAAATCCTCCCCAACATTCTTATAAATTTTAACGTTTAAGTATTTTACCAATTTAAATTAAGTTTTGCAAACTTGCCCAACGGATACGTAAATACATCTACTGTCTCATGAAGATTGTGCAGAGTAAGCTTCGCATACACGAAAAACGACTTCGGTATTAGATCATTTCGCGCAATAGGAACCGCGGACTGCGCTTGGGAACTACGCTTTTACCGGATAAGGCGCATCCCACGGAACTGACTCTCCGATGACTCTTAGACCCACAAAACGGACTTTCCATATGGAGAGAATACAGTACAACGGGGAAATCCCGATGCATTATCCGCATCTCAGTACTACACTATTTACTATTTTCTATATCTCAGCATCTCACTTCCACCTTGTTTCAGACAGTCAGACGGATATTGGACTTCTTCAAGATCCAGCTATGCACTATTGCCATCTCGCTCACACTGTTCAACACGGTGCGGCTGCCGCGAGAAGCCTTCAAGTATGGAGACGTGCCATACTTGGTGGTCTACTCGGTGTGGTTGCTGGCTGTTGGTCTACCGAGCGTAATGCTCCAGCTGTCTATGGGACAACTTAGTCAGCAAGACGCGGTTGGCGTGTGGCGCGCTGTTCCTATATTTAGAGGTTATTGGTTTTTTACAACTTTTGTGGGTGCTTCATGATATAGGAAAACAGATTTGAGCTAAAACTATTGGAAGAGCTAAAATAGTTATTAAGGAAAGGTTTAGTTTAGTGAGCAGTCGTTTAAATAGGACTGACAAACTATTAATGCTTATTTATTGTATTTAAAATTAATCAGTATTAAAGTATTGATATGGTACTCTTAATTATATCTATTACTATAATATATGCTTTATTAAAATAGTATCAAACTTAAACGCCAATGGTCCTAATGAAGACTGAATTTCAAACTAGACTCCAATGCTTGGTAATCTGTAAACATTTTAATGACTAAGAAATTACTTCGATTCCAGGTGTCGGGCACATAAAAGTGCTGACGTCATACCTCTGCTGTACCTACAATATGGTGTACGTTGCCCTCTCCGCCGCGTATATGATATGGATCGGCAAGGGCACCTTCCCCCTGAAGGACTGCACAAAAATACACATGACTCCGGTTTGTATTGACTTCTGAGTTGTTTCGGAGAATCAATCGTGTAGAATTAAAAAGATGTGATAAGATATGCTTCAAAATTTGTATGGTATGGAATTGGTATTAAAAATTAGATGAAAGGATGTTTGGTGTATACAAACTTCATATATTTCTTTAATCACAAAACCTGTTTGCAATTGACCTTTTTGTTACTTTTAGGGTAGGTTAGTAGGTTTCCAGTAATCAACACTTTGAAATTAATATTCCAAAGTGTGTATTAATGACAAATTTCAAATCAAGACATTTTATAGCATTTATGCATAAGCAATATACAGAGAAGGCTCGTGAAAATGTTTCTCAAATGTTCAAACTACGAAAAATCTCACAAAATCCGGCATAATTACGAATTCCTGGCAACTGAATAATACGATATTAATCCCGTTCAGGCTTTTAACTAAAAATATCGCGAATGCCTTTCGAACGTATGCGTATTTATTATTGCGGATTGCCAGCATTTGGCAGCAAATTAACACAAATAACAATAAATAACGCTCTTAATAATCATTTATCATTTTATTTGTATCAATAGTCGCAGTCGCTGTTACATTAAATAAACATTATGGTGTGTTATATGGTTTTGGTGGAATGCATATTAACCGAATATTACTATAATTTATATTCTTCTATGATTTCAGAATGGGTATGAGAACAAAATGAATGCGTCTGAGTGTTTCAAGTGAGTATCTCATTATTTAAACCATTGGAAAAATTAAGGAAGAATTAATTATGGAAACCTGGTGGAATATCATCGGATGGTCTGTTTCTCCCGTTTCTTTTAGAGATTTTGAAGATTAACCTTTCATTATAAATATGTAGATATTACAAATCGTCAAACTTTTACCTCCTAGACATGTCTGTTATCCTACTTTCACTTAACCGATTAGTAAGAGATAAAAAAGCATATATTAATTTGACCCCCTACCTTTTCAAGAAATTCAGTTACTAACTAGTTCTAACGACCTTTAATGGTAACATGTGCATTAATGAATACTCAAAAATATCATCAATTTCCATTACAGCTCGACGTTTTTGGCGCCGTTCACAGAACAACCTCAATATCTGGGTGTAATGGCTATTTTGATATTCATTTTATGGTTCTTTGTGCCTCTTATGTGAGTATTATAACATATTATTATAACTTTTATAAGTATAATTAATACTCCTACTTGAATTACAGTGTAAGTTAAAAAATAATTGAATTCCTAAATTCTGTCAGTCCTCCATTGGATTGGGATTAAGGTAAAGTGTTGTTTTTATTTTTATTTCATATTTAACACTGAATGATGCACACTTATTCTATTTGATTTGCGATTTACACTTTAACGCACTATAAATGCATATAAAATAACACTAGATGACGACTGGCATGTCTTCTTTCACCAAATCATTTTTCAAAATCAATTCAGAATATAAACGCTGTTGCCGATTCTTTGCAAGAGACTGTGAACCCTAGTGCGAGTTAGTGGTTTCATATCGCCTACTCGACTGCTACAAACGAGCAGATCGAAGTAGTTAAGGCCAGTTACACACTATGCTATGTAAGCAGTTTTGTTGCTTTTCACGAGCTGGAGTATATATACTAACCTAGTGAACAGTTACAATAGGTTTTTTTCTACGAAAAATATGAGGCTTATAAAAAAAGCATACTCTCTTACTCTGGATTAAATTCGATCACTATCAGATACATACAATTTCTGGTAGAAAATACAAAACTTTACTAAAAGCTCTGTGTCAGGAAATACAAATGAAATGATTTCTTCATGGAGCACGTAATGCTGTCAGACCTAGAAATTGTTTGTTGAGAAATAGATGACAGACGTTCACGGTATGTGCCATCAGACTTGCACGAGAACATAATGATAATGAGACAGACTTTTTAATATTCCAAACAAGAAATGTCTCTGAAACTTCTATATTTCGGAATCACGAAGGCCTTGTTACTGGCACCAATTCTTTCTTTATGTTTTTCGCTTTAAACTGGCATTTGCAGAGATTACCTCTGCAGTTATGGATGTGGGGGTAATCCATCAAGCCACCAGATTCGTTGCCAGCTCATATTCATTTACTTATTTATACTTTACTGATTGACTTTGCAATGAACCTCAAACCACCCACAGAAGGTCTCTAATTACACGTCAACAAAATGTGAAACCAATACTTTTACCCTTGGCTCATTACCATAAATATTTACCCAATTATATGGACAGTGTCATCCATAGCAGCGGTCTATAAACTTAAATTTACGCGGACTCATTTTGCCTGCCATCAAATTATCATGCGGCAGGTTAAATATTTAAACTAAAATCAACCGTTATGAAGAGTTTATTAACATTATCGAGCGATTAAATGGGAATTTTCATAAACGCTGGACCGTACGTTGATCGGTTGTTTTTGTTCGGTAAATGCGGTTGTTTATAGTAATTTAATTATTGTTATTTACTTTAATGCAGCTGGTGTACATTGCAAATTGGGATTTTGACTACAGGATATGATACTTATACTACAGGATACGATATATTTTCTGTTATATAGTAGGTACTTCCCTATAGGTATAAGAAGGAGGTTCGTTTTAGGCCAAAATAAATGCCTATGGCATCAAAACATTCTGTAAAGAAACCCAGGTCTCGCAGCTCTGTCTCCCTACCGTAAAAAGTTGTGAGATCCATTTCGGTTAATATATTTAGTCTCTACTTAAAGAACCTTCCAAGTTATTACATAAGTAATTATCATGCCAATATAAAAAAATATTTTACGTTTTAAACAAATAGATCGACTTGGCCGTCGCATGAAAACACAATAAATATTACAATTAAATTAGATTCTTCTAATCTATCGCGTCAGTGTTCATTTTTTATATACCGTGTTTATAGAATGCCTGATTAGTTACTGAAAATTCAGGCTTCCTGTTTTATTCACAACGAAATAATAAAAAAGTGAAGTCCCGTGTCCCCTAGTGGGGTATAGGGCAGATGATGTACATCTGTTTCACTGATCGATTTTCTTTACGGACAAGTAGGTGATCAACCTTCTGTGTCCTGCCAGACCAAGGCATTTTTTTTGTGCGCCCCACCGGGAATTGAACCCAGGACCCCTCGGTTCTACGCTCACGCATTAACCACTGTACCAAGAAGGCGGTTAATATAAAACAACGAAATAATAAAGGTGTCGAAAATCGCCTGAATTGCTTCAAGATACCAAATAAAAAGGACTCAGTTTGTGAGGTAGGTGACGTAATAGGTTATCTCGGGATCTACTTGACCGATTCCAAAATTTCTTTTACAATATGATTTCTACTTGATTCCTCATTGCATATATATAATATGTTCTACAGGCGAAGCCAGGGCTAGATTTATATCCCGTGTGGAGTTTCTGGTCTCCCATCGGGCGCGTCCCCAGGTGGCGGATAGGGGAAGGCCCTCCAGATATGGGG